>NC_068910.1:165996669-166302252 GCF_023091745.1 Budorcas taxicolor
CCATAAATCAAGGCAAATTGGAAGTGCTCAAACAGGAGATGCCAAGAGTGAACGTTGACATTATAGGGATCACCAAAATAAAATGGACTGGAATGGGTGAATTTAAATCAGATGTTCGTTATATCCAGTACTGTGGGCAAGGATCCCTTAGAAGAAATGGAGTAGCCATCATGGTCAACAAAAGAGTCCGAAATGCAGTACTTGGATGCAATCTCAAAAATGACAGAATGATCTCTGTTCACTTCCAAGGCAAACCATTCAATATCATGATAATCTAAGTCTAAGTAATGCTGAAGAAGCTGAAGTTGAACAGTTTTATGAAGACCTACAGGACCTTTTAGAACTAACACCCAAAAAAGATGTCTTTATCATTATAGGGGACTGGAATACAAAGTAGGAAGTCAAGAAACACCTGGAGTAATAGGCAAATTTAGCCTTGGAGTATGCGATGAAGCAGGGCAAAGTCTAATAGAGTTTTGCCAAGAGAACCCACTGGTTATAGCAAACATCTTCTTCAACAACACAAGAGAAGTCTACACATGGACATCACCAGATGGTCAACTCTGAAATCAACTGATTATATTTGCAGCAAAAGATGGAGACTCTCTATACAGTTAGCACAAACAAGACCAGGAGCTGACTGTGGCTCAGATCATGAACTCCTTATTGCCAAATTCAAACTTATATTGAAGAAAGTAGGGAAAAGCACTAGACCATTCAGGTATGACTGAAATCAGATCCCTTATGATTATACAATGGAAGTGAGAAATAGATTTAAGGGACTAGATATGATAGACAGAGTGTCTGATGAACTATGGACAGAGGTTCATGACATTGTACAGGAGATAGGGAGCAAGACATCCCCAAGAAAAATAAATGAAAAAAGGCAAAATGGCTGTTTGAGGAAGACTTACAAACAGCCATGAAAGAAGGGAAGCAAAAAGCAAAGGAGAAAATTAAATATATAAGCATCTGAATGCAGAGTTCCAAAGAATAGGAAGGAGAGATAAGGAAGCCTTCCTCAGTAATCAGTGCAAAGAAATAAAGGAAAATAATAGAAAGGTAAAGACTAGAGATTTCTTCAAGAAAATTAGAAATACCTTGTGAACATTTCATGCAAAGATGGGCTCAATAAAGGATAGAAATGGTATGGACCTAACAGAAGCAGAAGATATTAAGAAGAGAGAGGTGGCAAGAATACATTGAAGAACTGTACAAAAAATATCTTCATGACCGAAATAATCATAATGATGTGATCACTCACCTAGAGCCAGACATCCTGGAAAGTGAAGTCAAGTGGGCCTTAGAAACCATCACTATGAACAAAGCTAGTGGAGGTGATGGCATTCCAGTGGAGCTAGTTCAAATCCTAAAAGATGATGCTGTGAAAGTGCTGCACTCAATATGCCAGCAAATTTGGAAAACTCAGCAGTGGCCTCGGGACTGGAAAAGATCAGTTTTCATTGCAATTTCGAAGAAAGGCAATGCCAAAGAATGCTCAAACTACCACACAAATACACTCATCTAACACGCTAACAAAGTAATGCTCAAAATTCTCTGAGCCAGGCTTCAATAATACATGAACCATGAACTTCCAGATGTTCAAACTGGTTTTAGAAAAGGCAGAGGAACCAGAGATCAAATTGCCAACATCTTCTGGATCATCGAAAAAGCAAGAGAGTTCCAGAAAAACATCTATCTCTGCTTTATTGATTATGCTAAAGGCTTTCACTGTGTGGACCTCAAAAACTGTGGAAAATTCTGAAAGAGATGGGAGTACTAGACCACCTGACATGCCTTTGAGAAATCTGTATGCAGGTCAGGAAGCAACAGTTAGAACTGGACATGGAACAAAAGACTGGTTCCAAATAGGCAAAGGAGTACGTCAAGGCTGTATATTGTCACCCTGCTTATTTAACTTAGAAGCAAAACACATCATGAGAAATGCTGGGCTGCATGAAGTGCAAGCTAGAATCAAAATTGCTGGGATAAATATCAGTAACTTCAGATATGAAGATGACACCACTCTTATGACAGAAAGCAAAGAAAAATTAAAGAGCCTCTTGATGAGCATGATAGAGGAGAGTGAAAAAGTTGGCTTAAATCTCAACATGCTGAAAACTAAGATCCTGGCATCTGGTCCCATCACTTCATGGCAAATAGATGGGGGACCAGTGAAAGACTTTATTTTGGGGGGCTCCAAAATCACTACAGATGGTGATTGAAGCCATGAAATTAAAAGATGATTGCTCCTTTGAAGAAAAGTTATGACCAACCTATATAGCATATTAAAAAGCAGAGACATTACTTTGCCAACAGAGGTCTGTCTATTCAAAGCTTTGGTTTTTCCAGTAGTCACGTGTGAATGTGAGAGTTGGACTGTAAAGAAAGCTGAGCACCAAAGAATTGATGCTTTTGAACTGTGGTGTTGGACAAGACTCTTGAGAGTCCCTTGAACTGCAAGGAGATCCAACCAGTCCATCCTAAAGGAGATCAGTCCTGGGTGTTCATTGGAAGGACTGATGCTGAAGCTGAAACTCCAATACTTTGGCCACCTGGTGTGAAGAGCTGCTTCATTTGAAAAGGCCCTGATGCTTGGAAAAATTGAGGGCAGGAGGAGAAGGGGATGACATAGGATGAAGTGGTTGGATGGCATCACCGACTCAGTGGAAATGAGTTTGGATAAGCTTCAGGAGTTGATGATGGTCAGGGAGGCCTGGCATGCTGCGTTCCATGGGGTTGCAAAGAGTCAGACATGACTGAGCCACTGAATTGAAGAATGATATGGCAACCATTATTGGTCAATACACTCCAGTATTCATGCCATGAGAATCACCCTCCCTGACAGAGAAGCCTGGCAGGCCACAGTTTACGGGGTTGCCAAGAATCAGACACGACCTAAGGGACCCTTCACTCATAGACACAAGACCTTTTTTTTTTTTCCCCCTGTGGCAGCTCTTCCCAAGTGAGAGTTGAGCATGAAGGTAGTGCAGCTGCTTGGCTTGTGGGGACTCTGGTGGAGCCAAGTGTGGAGGGACATGGACTGCCTCCGCTGCAAGAATTATGGCCCTATCAGAGTCTTTTTTGGAGCCTCTTATAGCTGATGATCAGAAGGCCTGTTTGGCCAGTCTTTTTCCATAGCTCCATCCATTCAGGCACTTAGAGGGCTTCATTGCCTGGGGTCCTTCTCTATTTCTTCCTGTGTCAGGCACATAGAGGGAGCCCCCTGGCTAGGGTCCTATGCTGTAGATCCATGCATCAATCACTTAAAGGAGCACCCTGGGTGGGGTCCTCCTCTGTAGTTCAGTGCCTCAAGTGTTTGATAGGCAAGCTTCTCTATCGTTCAGCTGCATCTATATTGTATATAGAATATTACATAGAACATTTATATATATCTATACATATATATGTATAAATATACATGGCTTCTCCAGTGGCTCAGTGGTAAAAACCCAGCCTTCCATGCAGGAGATGCAGGAGATGCAGGAGACACAGGAGACGTGAGTTTGGTTTCTGGGTTTGGAAGATTCCTTGGAGAAGAGCATGGTAACCCATTCCAGTATTCTTGCCTGGAGAATTCCATGGACAGAGGAGCCTGGTGGGCTATAGTCCATAGGGTTGCAAAGAGTAAGACACAGCTGAAGCAATGGAGCATATAAGCCCGTATATATGTATGTGTGCACATATATATATATGTATGTAAGCACATATTAAGTCATCTGGATGATCATTATAGACAACCATCACAGGATGCCAATTTCATGATTCAAACACTGAGTTAGTTTGCACAAAATAACACCATCATTAAATCCATTTAATATTAATTCGTTTTTTAATACTTTAAATATGTCTTGGAATAAACTAATAAATAAAGAGTGTATACCTAGTTATACATATATTCAGAAATAAAATAAAAGTAACTTAAGTCATTAATCACAGTCTAGGAGAATACTTTTCATCCTTCAAAGCAATTGTTTGAATTTCTTAAGCATAAGAAATGCTGTTATAGTCTATGTGTACTCTCTATGGCTGGGTATCACTTTATTACAGTTATAGGTCAGGACACCTGGGTCAAATAACTCAGTTCAGGAGTAAGCAATGTTTTCTGTAAAAGGTCAGATGGTAAATATTTTAAACTTGTACAGTCCATATAGTCTCTGTAGCAACTACTCAACTCTATACTGTTACAGAAAAAAGTCATAGATAATGTGTAAATGAATGAGCCAATGTGTCCCAACAAAACTGTATTTACAAAGAGAGGCAGTGGGCAAGATTGAGTCCGTGACTGTAGTTTGTTCACCTCTGAATTAGTTTAGTGGCTTCAAGATATGGTATTATGAAAATATTTCGAGAGTAAGTTACCTATTATCTCAGCTTCTAACTGGGGAACCTATGTACCACTAGCAGTTTTCCAAAAGAAAACAGAAACTGCACAAAATTTTGTTTCTTACTTTAACTTACGATGATTTATTATTTAGAGAAGTTGAGCAAAATCCACCTAAAGTCAAAAAAGATGTTTTATACAGATAAAAAAAAAATTGATAGCATAAATTAGCTATTCATGCCTATTTAATCACCATAATAATTAATGATTAAATATATTTATACCTATTAAATATTTAAAAAGAAATGATCCTTATTACTAAAGCCAGCATTTCACTTTTCTCATGTAAACAAATTTTAAGAAATTTTTGCTGCTGCTGCTAAGCCGCTTCAGCCGTTTCCAACTCTGTGCAACCCCATAGACGGCAGCCCACCAGGCTCCCCCGTCCCTGGGATTCTCCAGGCAAGAACACTGGAGTGGATTGCCATTTCTTTCTCCAAAGCATAAAAGTGAAAAAAGTGAAGTCGCTCAGCTGTGCCTGACTTCGCAACCCCATGGACTGCAGCCTACCAGGCTCCTCCATCCATTGAATTTTCCAGGCAAGAGTACTGGAGTGGGGTGCCATTGCCTTCTCCGGCCTTCTCCTTAGTGTTATATTATTATGAATGTGCCTACTTCTTGGGGAGAAGGCAATGGCACCCCACTCCAATACTCTTGCCTGGGAAATCCATGGACGGAGGAGACTGGTAGGCTGCAGTCCATGGGGTCGCTGAGTTGGACATGACTGAGCGGCTTCACTTTCACTTTTTACTTTCATGCATTGGAGAAGGAAACGGCAACCCACTCCAGTGTTCTTGCCTGGAGAATCCCAGGGAGGGGGAAGCCTGGTGGCCTGCCATCTATGGGGTCGCACAATGTCGGACACAACTGAAGCGACTTAGCAGCAGCAGCTACTTCTTAGAGGAACAACATGGAAAGATAACACATTTTAGTAATGGGAATAAACAAGCTTTCCAATGTGATCACAGATGTGTCCAATACATTCTAAGTACCCTGGGTTCCGGACTATGCATTTCACATCTTCTGGACAATGATTACCTTTAAAAAGAATAAATGTAACACATCAGGTACTTTCCTGTCTTGCCAGATGAAAGCTATTAATTGAAAAGCACTACACAAATAACCATGGAAAATGCATAATTAAAAAAATAAATTTTTATATTAAATATAATAAGTCAGGATGCATTATGAAAAGCTGATAATACAATTCTTTTAGGAAAACAGCAATGTTTTTACTCATGATAAATCTATATAATTATAATAAAATTCTACTGCTTTGAAGAAAGCACATGAATGAAATGTGTTTTATGATTTAAGCAGTTATATAGCAAAGTTAATTTGTTTTATTTAATAATGCACATGATCATATTCTGTTTATAAAATAGACAAAAGTAATAAATATTTCCTATCAAGGTCTGATCATTATTACTTCCAGTCAGTTAAATACTGATGTTTAGCTTATTTACAAAAAAAATTGCAGAACACTATTAATACAACTTTTGAAAATGTTCTACTTTTTTCTTTATTTCTTCTACTGTTACTTTATTCTGTTTATTCTTTCATTCATCCTTTCTCCTCTTAAGTCATTTATTTACTCACTCTTTATGATTCATTTAATTGTCCCTAAACATGGAAGTGTCTGCTGTTTCTCTCATGATTACACTGGGGTTCTGGGTTTGGGAAAAGAATACCACAGAGGTAAGTAGCTTTTACATCACAGCATATCAGGGAGCAATGATGTCCACATGGCATCACTGGTGATGTTAACCTTCATCATTTGGTTAAGATAATGTTTGTCAGGTTCCTCCACTGTGAATTTACCATTTTACCTTTCCCTATACAATTATTTGAAACATATCATCTAGCTCATTCTTAATGGGAGCATGCAAGCAAAGGACAAGAATTAAGTTCCACCTCCTAGGAGGGTAAGTATCTACATATATTATCTGGAATTTTGTGAAAAAATATTGGTCACTTCTCCCTCATTTAAATAATTTTACATTTATTGATATTAAAGTAAAAAAAAATATTTAACTTCTTAAAATTTAACTTTTAAAAATTCCTCCAGAAATATCATCAAGCAAAGTTGTTTATTAGAACTTATGCAGTAAAGAAGACTCAAAAGAGGTAAAGTCAGAGGGAGAAAGATGTTCATTAGGTTTCAGTGCCTGAACTGAATGATTTTAATATGAACTTTGCCAGGAGGGAAACTGGTTAGGATTTGGCAGGGTTCAAAAAATAAAAGTTTTGGATTGATGGGCCCCATGATATGAGTGTCTTGAAATCAGTATTGTTGAATTAGTCTTGATTAAAGCTATTGTGGTCTTGAAAAAAGCTATTAGTCTTAATTAAAAAGTTATTTCAAAGTCTTGTATTTGAAGAGCAAAAATTTCCTAGAGCAAGTAACTGACTTATTTTTGCTTGTTCTCTGTGTTGTTCCATAGGCAAAACAGGTTTACTTAGATCTGGTTTTATTTTACATAGTGACCACAAATTATGTTAGTTTTGATTTTTCATTTTTTATTTGGTTCATTCTGTTGTTTTCTTAGATTCCTGAGGTGAATGCAAATTCCATTTATATCAGACATTTTTTAATAAAAAAAAGAGCATATAGTGCTATAAAACTTCTTCTAAGTATAATTTTAATACGTGACTTGGTATGTAGTGAAATTTGTTTCTAATCTATAATTTCAGTTTGATTTCTTTAACACCAATAATTGAGAAAAGTATCTTTATTTTCAAGACTTTTTTTCATTTTGGCTATTTCTGCTTTTAATTTCAAATTTTAGTCTATTGTCTTCCATTCTTATAGCACATATAAATTTTCTTGCATTGTATTGATTTTTTTTGACTAACATATTCTATGAGCATTTTTTTAAAAATTCTATGCTGTTTACTGAAATTTTAAAATTTATTATTATGTGCAATTATATTTCTGATAGTTTTGCTTCATACGAGTTTTAGCTATGTTTTTCAGCACATAAGTGTTATGATGGCTACATCTTCCTAGAGGATTGTAAGTCTTGCCTTTTGGTCCAGCTATTGTTCCTCCAGCTCCATCATCTTCACCACTGCTTTCTATCTCACAGGAAAATAGCTCCTTTTTCTTTTGGTATTTGGCCTCTGATTTTCCATCTGTACGTATTCAGAATTCTCCACAGGACAAGCTGTTGTTTTCTAGAACAGTCAAATCTCAACTTATTAACAGAAAAAATCAGATATCAGGCTGCAGAGATATATATATACTGCAGTGACCACATTTTCCATTTCCAATGTTAAAAATAATATATTTACTACTATAATGAAGAGTCTGGAATAGCTTTTCTGATATGAAGACTACTTTTTGCATCTAATATATAATTTGCATATATTTTTTATTTACATGGTTATATGATCCATTCAAGTGATTGTCCCAGAATAGAAAGATCTTTCTTAAAGATATGTCTGTTTATCTCTGCTTCCTCTGAAACATCACAAGTTATTTCAGGTTCCACTCCCTCCTTCAAGATTTCAAAGAACCCAGGGGTCACATCAGAGTTCAACTTCAAATCAAACAGTCAGATACTCCCAAAAGTCTCTGCAAGAGAGAAGTGTTCTCCAAGTTAACCTAAGCCCAGGGAACAATTTAATATGATAAAAGTGAAATCAGTCATTAAAAGCAAGTGGCATTTGGTTGAGTCATTACTGTTCTACCATTTCCTGTGAGATCTTGAGCAATTCAGTAGACTTCTTTACAATTAAATTTTTTCCATACAAAAAGAGAATAATATTAAAATTTACCTTATACCACTGTTTCCAGGATTAAATGAGATAAAATCTGGAGTGTGTTTTGCAAAAGCTTGGCACAGAGTAAATACTCAATACAAGATAACTATTATTAATAATGGAAGCTCAGTTCTCAGATGATAAATATATGCCTGGCTTGCATGCACTCTTTCAGAGATCATTACCTATTCCCTAGGCAGAGATGACTGTTACACCCAGAAGCTTGGGCCAAGGACCCATCAGGATCTGAGAAAGCACATGGAGTAACAGAAGACAGGATACAGGAAGCAGGTGCTGAGTGATCCACTTAATTCTGATGGATGGCATGTGTCTGGCTTAGGGCTATTTTTAACAGCCCAGCAAAACTGCAGCAGACCTTACTCTGCAGCCTCTTGAAAGCACTGCCAGTACCTGCCAGGCTCCAGGACCAATGGGAACTTTGTGTAAAGGTATTTGTTATCCTTTCTGGCCAAGGACTATTCTTTAATCATGACTTAAATCCCTTGTCACATTATTTAATTGGCTCCATTCTCACTATGCATCTATCTGTTATAATGCAAGCGGTATAAAATATCTCTCCACAAGTATAATACTCGCTTTCTTTTTCATATGCTTTAAGTTTTTGAGAGCTGGTTGCTGCCTCGCACCAGCAAGATGAGTCAGCAGATAAGTGACCACAAGTGTGTACCGCAAAGGCACCTTATCCCTGCATCATCTTCATGAAAATAGAAATAAGATGATTGTTACTTCACTTTTGCCTTCCCAACCTCATTATTAATGTCTTTGTTACTCACTTGGAACTATTCAGAGAAGAGAATTGAGGGAAACATGAAATTCCAGATTAACTCAATTGACCCAAAACAAAACAATAACCTCTAATTGGAAGTTTTAAGGCACCTCTTAGTGTGGATGGCTGTGACTGGCGCATAAAGCGCGGCGGAGAGGAGCTAACCCACGTCCGAAGTCAGGGGCAGAAGCCGGGAGGACCCCATGCCCAAGGGGCGGCAGCCAAGAGGAGTTACCCCACGTCCGAGGTCAGGGTGCGGCCAGGAGGAGCTACCCCATGTTCAAGGATCGGTGGCTGCGCAGGCGCAAGCAGGCCTAGAGGAACTATTCCACGTTCAAGGTTGGGAGAGGCGGCGGTGAGGAGATACCCCTCATCCAAGGTAAGGAGCAATGGCTGCGCTTTGCTGGAGCAGTCGTGAAGAGATACCCCAATCCAAGGTAAGGGAAAACCAAGTAAGATGGTAGGTGTTGCAAGAGGGCATCAAGAGGGCAGACAGACCGAAACCATAATCACAGAAAATTACCCAATCTAATCACACTAGGACCACAGCCTTGTTTAATTCACTGAAACTAAGCCATGCCTGTGGGGCCACCCAAGATGGGAGGGTCATAGTGAAGAGGTCTGACAAAATGTGGTCCACTGGAGAAGGGAATGGCAAGCAACTTCAGTATTCTTGCCTTGAGAACCCCATGAATAGTATGAAAAGTCAAAATGATAGGATACTGAAAGAAGAACTACCCAAGTCAGTAGGTGCCCAATATGCTACTGGAGATCAGTGGAGAAATAACTACAGAAAGATTGAAGGGATGGAGCCAAAGCAAAAACAATACCCAGCTGTGGATGTGATTGGTGATGGAGGTAAAATCTGATGCTGTAAGGAGCAATATTGCATAGCAACCTGGAATGTCAGGTCCATGAATCAAGGCAAATTGAAAGTGATGAAACAAGAGATGGCAAGAGTGAACATCGATATTCTAGGAATCAGCAAACTAAAATGGACTGGAATGGGTGAATTTAACTCAGGTCACCATTATATCTACTACTGTGGACAGGAATCCCTTAGAAGAAATGGAGTGGCCATCATGGTCAACAGAAGAGTCCAAAATGCAGTACTTGGTTGCAATCTCAAAACGACAGAATGATCTCTGTTCGTCTCCAAGGCAAATCATTCAATATCACAGTAATCCAAATCTATGCCCCAACCAGTAACGCTGAAGAAGCTGAAGTTGAACGGTTCTGTGAAAACCTACAAGACCTTTTAGAACTAACACCCCAAAAAGATGTCCTTTTCATTATAGGGGACTGGAATGCAAAAGTAGGAAGTCAAGAAACACCTGGAGTAACAGGCAAATTTGGCCTTGGAATATGGAATGAAGCAGGGCAAAGACTATAGAGTTTTGCCAAGAAAATGCACTGGTCATAACAAACACCCTCTTCCAACAACACAAGAGAAGACTCTACACATGGACATCACCAGATGGTCAGCACCAAAATCAGATTTATTATATTCTTTGCAGCCAAAGATGGAGAAGCTCTGTACAGTCAACAAAAACAAGACCAGGAGCTGACTGTGGTTCAGATCATGAACTCCTTATTACCAAATTCAGACTCAAATTGAAGAAAATAGGGAAAACCACTAGGCCATTCAGGTATGACCTAAATCAAATCCCTTATGATTATACAGTGGAAGTGAGAAATAGATTTAAGGGTCTAGATCTGATAGATAGAGTGCCTGATGAACTATGGAATGAGGTTTGTGACATTGTACAGGAGACAGGGATCAAGACCATCCTCGTGGAAAAGAAATGCAAAAAAGCAAAATGGCTGTCTGGGGAGGCCTTACAAATAGTTGTGATAAGAAGAGAGGCAAAAAGTAAAGGAGAAAAGGAAAAATATAAGCATCTGAATGCAGAGTTCCAAAGAATAGCAAGAAGAGATAAGAAAGCCTTCCTCAGTGCAAAGAAATAGAGGAAAATAATAGAATGGGAAAGACTAAAGATCTCTTCAAGAAAATTAGAGAAACCAAGGGAATATTTCATGGAAAGATGGGCTGGATAAAGGACAGAAATGGTATGGACCTAACAGAAGCAGAAGATATTAAGAAGAGGTGGCAAGGATACACAGAACTATACAAAAAAGATCTTCACAACCAAGATAATCACGATGGTGTGATCACTCACCTAGAGCTAGACATCCTGGAATGGGAAGTCAAGTGGGCCTTAGAAAGCATCACTATGAACAAAGTTAGTGGAGGTGATGGAATTTCAGTGGAGCTCTTTCAAATCCTGAAAGATTATGCGGTGAAAGGGCTGCACTCAATATGTCAGCAAATTGGAAAACTCAGCAGTGGCCACAGGACTGGAAAAGTCAGTTTTAATTCCAATTCCAAGGAAAGGCAATGCCATAGAATGCTCAAACTAGTGCACAATTGCACTCATCTCACACGCTAGTAAAATAATGCTCAAAATTCTCCAAGGCAGGCTTCAGCAATACGTAAACCGTGAACTTCCAGATGTTCAAGCTGCTTTTAGAAAAGGTAGAGGAACCAGAGATTAAATGGCCAACATCCACTGGATCATCATGGAAAAAGCAAGAGAGTTTCAGAAAAACATCTATTTCTGCTTTATTGACTATGCCAAAGCCTTTGACTGTGTGGATCACAATCAACTGTGGAAAATTCTGAAAGAGATGGGATTACCAGACCACCTGACCTGCCTCTTGAGAAACCAATATACAGGTCAGGGAGCGACAGTTAGAACTGGACATGGAACAACAGACTGGTTCCAAATAGGAAAAGGAGTACCTCAAGGCTGTATATTGTCACTCTGCTTATTAACTTCTATGCAGAGTACATCATGAGAAAGTCTGGGCTGGAAGAAGCACAAGATGGAATCAAGATTGCCCGAGAAATATCAATAACCGCAGATAGGCAGATGATACCACCCTTATGGCAGAAAGTGAAGAGGAACTAAAAAGCCTCTTGATGAAAGTGAAAGAGGAGAATGAAAAGGTTGGCTTAAAGCTCAACATTCAGAAAATGAAGATCATGGCATCCGGTCCCATCACTTCATGGGAAATAGATGGGGAAACAGTGGAAACAGTGTCAGGCTTTATTTTGGGGGGCTCCAAAATGACTGCAGATGGTGACTGCAGCCATGAAATTAAAAGACGCTTACTCCTTGGAAGAAAAATTAGGACCGACCTAGATAGTATATTCAAAAGCAGAGACATTACTTTGCCAACAAATGTTCGTCTAGTCAAGGCTATGGTTTTCTGTTGTCATGTATGGATGTGACAGTTGGACTGTGAAAAAATCTCAGCGCTGAAGAATTGATGCTTTTGAACTGTGGTGTTGGAGAAGACTCTTGAGAGTTCCTTGGACTGCAAGGAGATCGAACCAGGCCAGTCTGAAGCAGATCAGCCCTCGGATTTCTTTGGAAGGAATGATGCTAAAGCTGAAATTCCAGTACTTTGGCCACCTCATGCGAAGAGTTAACTCATTGGAAAAGACTCTGATGCTGGGATGGATTGGGGGCAGGAGGAGAAGGAGACAACAGAGGATGAGATGGCTGGATGGCATCACTGACTCGATGGCCATGAGTTGAATGAACCCCGGGAGTTGGTGATGGACATGGAGGCCTGGCGTGCTGCGATTCATGGGGTCACAAAGAGTCGGACATGACTGAGCGACTGAATGAATTGAACTGAACTGAAGCCACCTCAGCTCAACATCTTTAAATATAATCTCTTGACTCCTGTTATTTATACCCTCTACTTTCTTGTCTTCCTGTGTTCCTTATGGAAGAAAATGGTACCACCACGAAGCTAGTCGCTCAGGATTAAAATGTTGCAATCATATTTCAGCTTTCTATTTCTCTTTAACCTCACATCTAATCATTCAGTAAATAGTAGTCAGAGCAAAGGTAATAGCTACCTTGGGTGTATATTGTTTTTCTCTCTTTTTTTTTTTTTTTGCACACCATGTGGCTTTTGGATTTTATTTCCTCATTGAGGGATCAAACGCCAGCCTTTGGCAGTGAGAGTGCAGAATCAAAATGTTTGGTAGTTAGAATAGTTTAGGAGTCCAGAATGGCAATAGCTAAATGACAAGGAAGGGAAAAGCCTGCAAAAATAGAACAAAGAAATGTCTGAGGACAAGAGTGAGGACCTTAGGTAGAACAAACAGCACTCCTGGCTAGACCAATTTTCACAGGGCAGGCCCCGGGGGAGGGAAACAAAGAAACATACAGAAAGAGGAGCCAAAAGGCCGGGGGCCACTCTCCCTCTCTGCCTCTCTCCCTCTCTGCCTCTCTCCCTCTCTGCCTCTCTCCCTCTCTGCCTCTCTCCCTCTCTGCCTCTCTCCCTCTCTAGCTCTCGCCTGCTCTCACTCACTCTCTCTTGCTTGCTTTCTTGCTTTCCCTCGCTCTCTGCCTCTCTCCTTCTCCAGCTCTCTCTGGCTCTCTCTCAGTGTCTCTCATTCAGTCTCTCTCACTCTCTCTTGCTCTCCCTCGCTCTCTCCCTCTCTCCCTCTCTGCCTCTCGCTCTTGCTCTCTCTCGTTCTCGCTGTCTTTCTATCTCTCTCTGTCTCTCTCTCTTCTCTTCATGTCTTTTTGGTCAGCATGGCCTCAGGCCTTCAGGATGTATTTTCCTTTATTTTCTAAATAAAACTGAGCTGTAACACGGAGCTATACCACTGATCCATCTGGGTCGATCACTTAAAATATTTGTTGTGATGAGGCAAGATCAAGGAAATTACACACTCCCCCAACACTAACAATTAGACCACCAGGCAATTCATGGAAAATGCACAAATCTTAACTGAAGAAACCAATTATATATATATTTTTCTTTTTTGGATGCCCAGAGTAGCTTAGCTCCTCAACCAAAGTTCAAACTTGGGTCCTCTGCAGTGGAAGCATGGAATTCTAACCACTGGATCACCAGGAAATTCCCCATGTGTGCTTGTTTTCACTCTTCTCACCACCTCCACCATCAACCCAACTGATGTCATCATATCCAACATGGACAACTTCTATAGCCACCTAACTCACCTCCAGAAAATGTGAAATATCGCTTTCCATTCCTTAGTCTATTCTCTACACAGCAGCCAGAATGACAGTTCCAATTGGCAAACTAGATAATGTTAGTCCTCTGCTCAAAACTTTTCAGTGACTTCCCATCACATTTAGAATAAATTCTTTGGTTTTTACTATGGCTCTTAAGTTGCAATTTCACTTCCTCTCCAGCATTCTTGGTGTCTTCATTTCCTAGTATTCTACTAGTTGACTACTTTACCCTAGCCATAGTGGTCTCCTTGCTATTCTTTAAGTTCTTGGAGCTCATTCTTATCTCAGGACATTTGTACTTGCTTTTTCCCCACCCAGAAATATTACGCCTCCACATACTTGCATGACAGGCTAATTTATTCACTTCATTCAGATTTCTGTTCACATATCTGTTCACATATCCAAAGCAGCTTTCTTACTTTTATCTCAGCTCCTGAGAGAAAGGAGGTTTTTTTTTTTTTGCCAGGGGGGTGAGGGGGTGGGGTGGGGGGTGGTGGAAAGCTGTGCCCTGTAGCATGTGGAACTTTAGTTCCTCAACCAGGGGTTGAACCCATACCTGTGGCAGTAGAAGTGCAGAATCTTAACCACTGGACCACCAGAAAGTCCTTTTTTTAAAAAAAAATCCTGAAATAAGTATTCATATCTGTCTATCTTATTATCCTACTTTATTTTTTCTTAACAGTACTTATAAGAACTCCCCAATGTTTTATTCTATTTTATTTTATTATTATCTGTTTCTTCCAATAGTAGAATGTAAGTTCCATGAGGTGGGGCTGGGTCTGTACTTTTTTTTTTTTTTTTTTTTTTGAGTTCTCAACATTTATAACATAACTTGCTCCATTGTAGAAACTCATAAATGAATCTTTTATTTATCAGTAGAAATAGGCTTGTTTTCTTTGTATTAATTAGAGCCTATTCTGCTCTTGGTGGTGGTTTAGTTGCTAAGTCGTGTCTGACTCTTGTGACCCCATGGACTGTAGCCTGCCAGGCTCTTCTGTCCATTGGATTCTCCTGGCAAGAACACTGGAGTGGGTTGCCATTTTCTTCTCCAAGATATCTTCCCGACCCAGAAATTGATCCAGAGTCTTCTACACTGCAGGCAGATTTTTTACCGACTGAACTATGAGGGAAGCCCCAACATTCTGCTAAGGGCTCTAATCTAATAGAAACTCTGGTATATAAAACTGTTGCAAGGTCATTAGACATACTTTTTTGGTTTGTATGCTTCAGAATGGCATTACATACTAAGTTCGGTTATTTGCATTAGCCCTGGAAACAGGAAAGAAGAAATGATTGGACAGAGACCTAACCTTGAGGCTAAAAGAGAGGACCAAGGGAAACTGATAAATTTTGAGCAAGGAGAGTAATAGCATCCTTAAGTCCACTGTTGAAGACATTATCACACAGGTAACACTAGGGACCATGATCTATTTTGAAATCACTCTTTTCCCAGAGAAGTAAAGTATAACAAATGTGTAATTTTAGGCCACTAAAATGTCTGTAATTAATATTTAATAAATAGAATGTGTCAGCTGAACAATATCATGGTAGGCATATAAGGTTAAATGATATATGAAATAGAATTTATAGATGTATTTGGTGGGATAAAGAAAAATGGCAATAACTGATATAAGATTAAACATGTTCATGCCATTTTTTCTCTCAATATCTTAGGAATTTTGTGAAATGGAGAGGCTTCAGGAAGAGATAAATGCTCTGTGTGTGTTATTTCATCCGTCCTTATGCAATTTCTCTATTTTGGCACTTCACCTCTATTTTCCTCCCATCAAGCCCACTACAAGGTCCACAAATCATTGCCTCTGGGGAGTCATTTATCTTCCATACTTCAGTTTCATCATCTGTAAAAGAAAAATGCCACCAATATTTTATGTATTTTACAAATATAGTATGGCATAAAGCAAATAATATATGTGAAGAATGACCATATGCCTTCAGATGCTATGAGACAATCTGAAGGCAAGGAAAGTGGAGGAAGTCACATCACTAAAGGAGCTGTCACTAATAGGGAAACAATGCCAAGCAGGGGTAGAAAGGAAAAGATAAGGCACCAACAGAGAGAAGCAAGTGATGAGGGAAATGACTACAACTAATAGCCTAAGGGAACAATAATGAAATTAATGGAACATCTTGTGAAACTGCAAGATAAGCAAAGAAAATATAGTCATTTTGCTCATGAGGGAGAGTTAGGCACTGTGATAACCTAAGTATATGCTATTATTTATGTGCATTGGAAATTTGTTAGTAAAATCATGGTCTGTCTTATTTATACTGAGTTGGAGAAGACTCTTGAGAGTCCCTTGGACTGCAAGGAGATCCAACCAGTCCATTCTGAAGGAGATCAGCCCTGGGATTTCTTCGGAAGGAATGATGCTAAAGCTGAAACTCCAGTACTTTGACCACCTCATGCGAAGAGTTGACTCATTGGAAAAGACTCTGATGCTGGGAGGGATTGGGGGCAGGAGGAGAAGGGGACAACAGAGGATAAGATGGCTGGATGGCATCACTGACTCGATGGATGTGAGTCTGAGTGAATTCTGGGAGTTGGTGATGGACAGGGAGGCCTGGCGTGCTGCCATTTATGGGTCACAAAGAGTCGGACACGACTGAGCGACTGAACTGAACTGAACTGAGGAATTAAAATTAAGTAATGATTGCTGCTGCTGTTTGTGCATAAGTGGAATCACATTATGATTAGGCTAATAGAATAAGACATAAACACAAAAGCTATTGAAGGCTCAGCCTTTCACTTTTATCAAAGGAATAAGAAAATGAGCAAGAAATAATAGGCAATTAGAGCCTACCAACTACTAATCCCAGGATATTCTTGTTCAAGAGCCAACAGTAGAGGTTGTTTAGAACAGGAATGTAGATGATCAGAGAAGACTGCCCTCTGGCCTAAGGCTATGGCTTGCTCTATATGTGTCTCAAACCAAAAGGACTTGGTATACCTCTCTCAGCAGGAAATATCTCAAGAAATTCCGGGGAAAACTGAGGAAAGCTGCAAACACCAGGTTATGATATAAACAGATCCTCTCATTTTTTTCAGAATTAGATGTTAATGAGACCAGATTATTGCTTTTCCTCAGGGAGAAAATCACTAATGCAAATTCTCTAACTTATTTTGGGACTCTAAAGAGGTGGCTAATAATCCTTGATTAGAAGAATTATTCCAACTACATTTCTGCACTCAGTTATCCAGGCTTTGAAGTGCAAAGAAGTAAATTCCAAGTAAGTAAATTAAAATCGTTAAAAAAAAATTTTTGATCTATGTGTAACAATGATTAGATGAAAAAGCTGTATCACTCTTATGCCAAGAATTCATGCCCCAAAGTTATCTCTTCTTTTATTGACTATTACCTATAAATTTTTTCTTCTCTCTGGAAAGGAAGTTTTAAACGAAGTTTAACACTAAACTGCAAACATAATATTAAAAAGGGAAATTTCAGAATTATATTTTTGTCTGTCTTGCAGAAAGTAAAGATTCATATTAATAGAAAAATATCAATTAACTAAATATGTAAAGTCTTATCTAAAATTTTGAGTTTATTATACACTATTGATTGATATGGAGGAACTTATGGAGGTGATTCATCTGATCCATCCAATAGAAATCAACTTATCTGTTTTGTTATCACAAGCTTGTGAACATTTTCTGAATCAATCTAAAATATTTTATTTAAAAAAATTTATTTCTAGGAAATATGTGTTGTATTAAATCTTAGATTTCTGTTTTGCTATGTAAAACTGAATTAATATTATTTCCACTGATTCATTCATTTGACAAATATTTGTGGAGTATCTACTATGTACCAAGTACTATTCTAGGTAATGGAGATTGAGAAAAAGATAAGAATAACAAAGACCCTGCTTTCATAGGGCTTATTCTAGTAGTGGAAAGATAAAATAGATAGGATAGATAGATTGACAAATAGATGATGATAGATAGATACTCCTTAAAAAAATAAATATGGAGATAGGCTGGAATTCCTGGTGCGTACTTCAGACTGAATTGTCAGAAGTCTATTTCAGAGCATACCATCCTTAAACTTCAACCTGAATTACAAGATTTGGAGAAAAAATATTATCATCAAGGAAATGACAATGACAAAGTCTGAAGACAGGAACTAGTTATATTTTAGAAAATAGGAGAAAAATCAGTGTGATCATAAAAAAGCAAGTACAATGGAGAATAGTATAGCATGAGCATAGGGAATAGGTAAATACTAGATTATACATGGCCTCAGGGGACAGGGTAGGAGTTCAATTTTATTCTGTTTTCAATGTTGCATCATTTGTGTAATAAATCATTCTGAAATTTAATGACATATTAATTTATGTTGTTTACATATCTGCAATATTCCATGCAGCATCAGCTGAAAGCTGTTAAACTAGGGGCTAAAATATTCAAGATGGCTTACTAGCATGACTGCCACACTGGCATATCAGACGAGAGCTCAGTCAGAACTGTGGACCAGAGGTCAAGGTTCTTCTTCATATGACCCTCTCTACACAGGCCTCTTGGGATTATACAAATACAGTAGCTAGATTTTTTAAGAGCAAGCAGTCTAAATGGACTAGAAAGACATAACACACTTCACAAGCTTCTCTCTCAAAGCCATATAGTTTTGTCACAGTTCTGCCCAGATTTAAGGGAAGGGAATAACTCTTCACTGGAAAGGTCTCAAAGACATATTGTAAAAAGGAAAAGGGAACTAGGAGGTAATATTATTGTCATATTTGAAAAATACTATTTGCCACAGTTTGTTTCAGGCTACCACAATTTACCTCTCTCCCACATTCAAAAACTGTCCTTTCCCTTCCCTAAGAAAGAAAAAAATCCCATTCCATAATTACATCAGCTCAAAGTTAAGAACCTTATTGTCTAAATCAGACCTAGGTATAGGTGATACATTTTATGGGCAATTTCTCAAAGACAGCTCTTTGAGCACTCTTTTGAATGATGTGATATCAAGTGAAACTTTTGACTCAAAGAGCCAATTGTTCTAGGTCTCCAAAGGCTCAAAATTTGGGGACAAACATTGGATAACTGCTATGGACAGTCTCATTAAAAATGACAGGTAAGAGGAAGGAACACAGTGATTACTGGTCCATATCAATTCTGAAGTTTAGCTAGTTACATGTTGCCTGTTCTTTGATTAGAGTTCACTCCTGCTCCACCTTTCTTTTCCCTAAGGCTTCTTAAGAATTGACTTAAGCAGATTCTCTACTTGTAAATGTTTGAAGGTTCAGAACCCTTCCTCATGTTGTTTTGTTTCTCTTCCTTCTATTACAAGCTGATACAACCCCTTTAACTATTTTGGTAGGCTTTCAATATATAAAGCTTACCTATATAAAATTATATAATTTATAATTCACTCCAAAAGATATTATATAAGCCCAAATCATTTCTAAGTAATTCATTCTCTTCCTCAACTTCATCATGACGCTATGGAATAACATCCTTAAGATTCTTAAATTCTTATTGTATAATAAAGAGTTCAGCTAATTACAATATTATGATCCTTAAAACAGCTTTGTCTGTTTGAAAAGTTCTATGTGGAATAATTTCAGATATCTCTGAAAGTCTTAATAATAGTGTTAATAGATTTTACAGTAAAATCTTTTCCCTTAAGTCAATACTTAATTTAAGTACCATTTGTCACCTAGAGAGATTTGGGAAGAGAAAAATTTAGTTTGAAACTTAGATAGTTTCAAATTGGATCCTAAAATAGTTTCATACTGGATCCTTTATAGAAGAGTTAATTTTTAGCTTATTCATCTCTTCTCCCATTATGCCATATTATATGCATTCATGCATTATACACATTATACAATAGTATGCAAGATCATACAATTATTCCTAAATTTTAATCATGTCTTCCCCTCTAATGATCTGAAACAAAACTCCACTCTTCTCCAGTTTCACTCATTTCACTCTACTGTCTTTAGTTACTGCATTTCTCCGAATTTTATCTGAAGTGAAGTTGCTCAGTCATGTCTTTGCAACCCCATGGACTGTAGCATACTACGCTCCTCCATCCATGAGATTTTCCAGGCAAGAGTACTGAAGTGGGTAAGAATATTAATTGGGAACTAGCCAAATTAGATTTTGGTCTTTGGTCTGCTACTGATTTAGTGTTGGCAACTCAGCTTTGTGGTCTTCAGGCTCTTCTTTTTTGGAATGTAATTTCTAGACTACATGATAATGATGATAAAAATAATACTTTGCATTTGTATAACAATGGAAAATTTTAACACTTTTTGGATGCACTTTTTGCTTTAAATTGTTATGCTTTAAGAAAAGGTGCAAGTTTAAGAAAAAACTACATTTATATCTTTCAATGTTGTTGTTCAGTTGCTAAATCATGTCTAACTCTTTGTGGCCTTATGGACTGCAGCATGCCAAGCTTCACTGTCTTTCACCATCTCCCTGAGTTTGCTCAAATTCATGTCCATTGAATTGGTGATTGATACTTTACCTTTTAACTGTATATGCAATATATTTTTACAGTATGATTTGTAATTAATCTTATGGTTTCTGTGTGAATGATTAACTTTCACCACTAGATTGTAAGTCTCATAAAATTGGGATTCCCAGGTGGTTCAGTGGTAAAGAATCTGCCTGCCAATGAGGAGACATGGGTTCAATCCTCAGGTCACATAGATACCCTGGGGGAGGAAATGGCAATTCATTCCTGTATTCTTGCCTGGAAAACCCCATGGGCAGAAGAGCCTGACAGGCTAGAGTCCAAGCAGTTCCAAAGAGTTGGGCAAGACTGAATGACTCATAAAACTAGAAAAATTGCCTTTTCTGTCTCGCTCTCTCTCTTTTTTTTTTAGGCACATGCTGTATACTTAGTGATGATAATGAAGGTAATGTGTCAATATACTGTTTTATTTTTTATAATGATGTCACCTTCTTTATGTTCCAGTGAACTAAGTCACATAAGTCATGTCTGACTCTTTGTGACCCCATGGACTGTAGGCCACCAGGTCCCTCAGTCTATGAGATTCTCCAGGCAAGAATACTTGAGAGGGTTGCATTCCCTTCTCCAGGTATTTATGTCCAATATTCTTCTAAATATTTGAAATACATTGTCATCACATGCTAACAACAACATAAGACAGGTATTGTCTCTCCAGCAACTGAAACTAAGTACAGAGAGGTTAACTAAGGTCAAACAGCTAGTAATTTTAAATGTCAAGCCATGATATTAACCACTAATCTAAACTGCTTCCCTGATTATAGTAAAATTGATGGTGATGGTCAAAGAGAATGATGTTAAGAATTTAATAGCTGAGAATTAGTTAAATAAATGGGACTTAATTCTAAGAATGGGAACCTGGGTGGCTCAGCAGTAAAGAATCCACCTGCAATGCAGGAGATGCAGGAGACACAGGTTATACCTCTGTGTTGGGAAGATCCTCTGGAGAAGGAAATGTCTACCCATTTCAGTATTTTTCCTTGAGAAATCCCATGGACAAAGGGGCCTGGTGGGCTACAGTCCATAGTGTCACAAGGAGTCAGACACAACTGACCACACACACAATTCTAAGAGTAAAATAATTGTAGAAAGGTGAAGAGAGTTACATAGAGGGAATTAGCTTGCAAATGGGTTAATACTTCCAGAACAAAGGGAGAGAGTGGTGCAGAAAAAGACTAGGAAACCAGTGTATGAAATGAAGATGTGAAGTATAATCTTTTTTATGGTATTAATGGAATATGACCAATCAAAATTTGATCATTATACTAAATCGACCTCTCTGATTACAGATCCACAAGATAATCACATTTAATCCTATTTCAAGAAACACCCAAAGTTAAGCTGAATTGATAATCAAAAATATAATGTGTATCACAATATAAATATCAATACAGAAATAACAGAATATAATATAAAACATATAAAGAAATGTATTATAAAAGACTGACTTACATAATTATGGAAGCTGAGAAGTTGAATTACAGTCAGCAAACTGGAGACCCAGGAGAATTGATGTGTAGTCCCAGGGCGAATCCAAACGCCTGAGCACCAGAACTGATGGTCAATGTTCCAGTTCAAAAGCTGGCAGTCTTGAGACCCAAGAAGAGCCAATGTTCAGTCTGAAGCCAAAGGATAAAAAAGAACAACATCCCAGCTCAAAGAGTCAGACAAGAGGAGTTTCCTGTTACTCAGTCTGTTTGTTCTATGAAGATCTTCAACTGATGGAATGAGGCTCATCCACATTAGGGAGGGCAATCTGTTGTAATCAGTCTGTTGAGTCAAATGTTAATCCCATCCAGAAACACCCCCTATGACAACTCAGAACAATGTTTTCCCAAATATCTGGGAATAATAATATAATGATTTTATTTAAAATTATAGATGGAAATATTTTTACTATCTTATAAGAGAAATATGTATGTATTTACTAATTTGTTGCTGTTTAGTAGCTCAGTCATGTCCAATATTGTGATCCATGGACTGTAGCCTGTCAGGCTCCTCTGTCCATGGAATTTTCCAGGCAGGAACACTGAAGTGGGTTGCCATTTCCTCCTCCAGGAGATCTTCCTGACCCAGGGATTGAACCCACATCTTCACATCTCTTTCATTTCAAGAAGATTCTTTACTGGTACTGAAGAAATTTTTATATGCACTTAGATGCATATATCTGAGGAATACAATTCATTGAGCTTTGATAAATGTACACTTGTGAAAGCATTATCCTAACAAAGAAAAAGAACATTTCACTTATTCCAGAAAATCCACTTGGGCCTTCTAATCAATCTCCTGACTATTGGGTAATGATTTTTCTAATTCCTATTATTATAGAGGTATTTTGCTTGTTCTTGAACTTCTTGTAATGGAAATATACAATATGTACCATTTTGTGAATGGCTTCTTTTATTTAATAAAATGTCCTTGAGATTCATTCAAGTTGTAGTATATATTAGTAGCCCATTCTTTAAAAAAAAAAAAAAAAAAAAAGATTTCTAAACAGCATTTGATCAGATGGTAAAACATCTGCCTACAATGCAGGAGACCCAGGTTCGATCCCTGGGTTAGGAAGATCCTCTGGAGAAGGAAATGGCAACCCACTCTAGTACTCTTGCCTGGAAAATCCCATGGATGGAGGAACATTGTAGGCTAGAGTCCATGGGGTCACAAAGAGTCAGACATGAATGAGCTACTTCACTTTCACTTCACTTTCATTCCCTTATAAGCATATGTAGCTCTTTATTTATACACTTAACTAGTGGATGGACATTTGGGTGGTTGCCAGTTTGGTGCCATTATGAAAAATCTGCTTTGACCATTTTTGTATAAGGCTCCTTGTGGACATATGTTTATATATCTCTTCGGTAAATAATTAGAATTGCTAGTTCATAAACTAGACACATGTATGAGTGTATGTGTGTGAATTCACTCAGTTGTGTCTGACTCTTTCCGACTCCATGGACTGTAGCCTACTAGGCTCCTTCATCCATGGGATTTTCCAGGCAAGAGTATGGAGTGGGTTGCCATTTCCTTCTCCAAAGGATCTTCCCCACCCAGGGATCAAGCACATGTATATAAAGATATAAATATATTAATTATATTTTTGAAGAAAATACAAAATAGCAAATATGTTAATCCATTTTAAACATTCACCAGAAAAATATGAGATCCATACCACCTCTTTACCAAATTTGATGCTGTCAGTTTTTCTAATGTTAGCCATGCCGCTAGGGGTGAAATAATATCTCATTATAGTTAGACAATTATTTTCTCAATAGACCAACTAAATCTGTTGAAAAATTATGTTAAAAAAACATAATTTGCAGTACATTGTGGCATATTATCCAAATATAAATGTGAGTCTTTGGGCTAAAGAATATAGATCTTGAATATTTAAATTGCAAATATGAAACTAAACAGTGACTACATATCTGGGGGCCTTCAACATAAGCAATGACTTCTTTTTCCTTTCTCTTTATTTTTTTTATACAGTTTGCCACAAATCTCATTTTTTGCTTACCTCCATGATCAGGGAAATAAAAGTCTTTTTTTTAAAATTAAGTTTTCTTAATTAGTTAAAAGTAAATACTGTTGTGAGATTTTGCTTAAAGTTTAATCAACACATTTTTTGACTGAAAATCACTTTAATGTTTTTTTTTTGTTGTTGAAGATATTGTCTAAATAAAAAAATTAAAAAGTGAAGTAACATAAATAAAGATGCACATTAGAATCTGAATTTTGTCAGATGGAAGTAAGAGAATTATGTACAGGTTTTATATGATCTTTAATTTTTAGCCTCTCAGTATTAGCTAGCTTACACAAAAATTATATACACGTCAGAATTAAACAAGTCAGTTTTTAACTATCTAGTTTAAAATCACCTGCAAGTATGGTGTCAGAGGTACTCTTTGCTCCTTTAGCAGCTTCAAGTCTGGGCTGGTGGGCGGGAGTTGAGGGACCACAGCTGTGTGGGTATCCTGGTCTGCTGGACCTTCCACAGGAGTTGCTGGCTGCCACCTGATAAGGAAAAGGATGTTTCACCCACACCTGCTGTTGGAAATTCTCCCCAGGCAGAGGAGATAACCAAGGTCCCACACAGATTAGCGCTGACAGCAGCCATATAGGTGAGGGTGAGGAGAAAATGGTAACCATGAGGGCACCTGGAAAAGATCAAGGCCTGGGTCCATAAGAAAGAACTAAGGCACACACCCAGGTGGAGGATGGTAACTTCAAGCTGAACAGAAGACTCCTAGAACATTGCCCTGTTACCTAGCCATGAGTCAATTACAGAAATGTCATATACCCTTCAGCTCTCACCTCAAATTTTACCTTTAAAAACTTCTCCCTGAAAATCATCAGGGAGTTCAGGGTTTTGGAGCCCAAACCATTCATTCTCATTCTTAGGCCATGAAATAAACCTTTCCTATGTTTCTCTGACCCCCTCCCTTCCAAATCAAATGAATGACAACATCCTTTACTTCAGTCTTTTAGGTAAAGTTAGGGCTTTGAGACTGGTTGACTACAGACATGCGTGTTTGAGTTGCAGAGTGTTCAACATTTTTTTAACTCCAGATTTGAAAATGTGAATTTTAATATAAACATTCTTATCTGACTTCCTTGAGAGATAGGAACATCTGAAGAAATGGCAGCCACGTTCAGGCTGGGAATCAACTGAAGGTGGGTAGTGACTTCCAGTTGATGTATTCCTTTTCCTATTTGGAGCCAGTCTGTTGTTCCATGTCCAGTTCTAACTGTTGCTTCCAGACCTGCATACAGATTTCTAAAGAAGAGGGTCAGGTGGTCTGGTCTGGTATTCCCATTTCTTTCAGAATTTTCCACAGTTTATTGTGATCCACACAGTCAAAACCCTTGACATAGTCAATAAAGCAGAAATAAATGTTTTTCCAGAACTATATTGCTTTTCTGATGATTCAGCAAATGTTGGCAATTTGATCTCTGGTTCTTCTGTCTTTTCCAAAACCAGCTTGAACATCTGGAAGTTCACGGTTCATGTATTTTTCAGGTCTGTCTTGGAGAATTTTGAGCATTACTTTACTAGCGTGTGAGATGAGTGCAATTGAACAGTAGTTTGAGCATTCTTTGGCATTGCCTTTCTTTGGGATTGGAATGAAAACACCTTTTCCAGTCCTGTGGCCACTGTTGAGTTTTCCAAATTTGCTGGCATATTGAGTGCCACACTTTCACAGCATCATCTTTTAGGATTTGAAATAGCTCAACTGGAATTCCATCACCTCCACTAGCTTTGTTCATAGTGATCCTCCCTAAGGTCCACTTGACTTCACGTTCCAGGATGTCTGGCTCTAGGTGAGTGATTACACCATCGTGATTATCTGGGTCATGAAGCTCTTTTTTGTACAGTTCTTCTGTGTATTCTTGCCATCTCTTCTATCTTCTGCTTCAGTTAGGTCCATACCATTTCTGTCCTTTATCGAGCCCATCTTTGCATGAAATGTTCCCTTGGTATCTCTAATTTTTTTGAAGAGATCTCTAATCTTTCCCATTCTATTGTTTTCTTCTATTTCTTTGCATTGATCACCGAGGAAGGCTTTCTTATCTCTCCTTGCTATTCTTTGGGACTCTGCATTCAAATCAGTACATCTTTCCTTTTCTCCTTTGCCTTTAGCTTCTCTTTTTTCCTCAGCTCTTTGTAAGGCCTGCTCAGATAACTGTTTTACTTTTTTCATTTTTTTTTTTCTTGAAATGGTCTTTATCCCTGCCTCCTGTACAATGTCATGAACCTTCATCTGTAGTTCTTCAGGTACTCTATCAGATCTAATCCCCTGAATCTATTTGTCACTTCCAATGTAAATCATAAATGATTTGATTTAGGTCATACCTGAATGTTCTACTCTTTTTCTTAACTTTCTATTTAAGTATGAATTTGGCAATAAGGAGTTTATTATCTGAGCCACAGTCAGTTCCCGATCTTGTTTTTGCTGACTGTATAGAGCTTTGCCATCTTTGACTGCAAAGAATATAATCAATCTGTTTTCAGGGTTGACCATCTGGTGATGTCCATGTGTAGAGTCTTTTCTTGTGTTGTTGGAAGAGGGTGTTTGCTATGACCAGTACATTCTCTTGGCAAAACTCTGTTAGCCTTCGATCTGCTTCATTTTGTACTCCAAGGCCAAATTTACCTGTTATCACAGGTATCTCTTGACTTCCTACTTTTGCATTCTGGTCCCCTGTAATGAAAAGGACATCTTTTGGGGGTGTTAGTCCTAGAAGATCTTGTAGGTCTTCATAGAACCATTCAACTTCAGCTTCTTCAGCATTACTGGTCAGGGCATAGACTTGGATTATGTGACATTGAATGGTTTGCCTTGGAAATGAAATCATTCTGTCATTTTTGAGATTGCATCCAAGTACTCCATTTTGGACTCTTTTGTTGACTATGATGGCCACTCCGTTTCCTTTAAGGGATTCTTGCCCACAGTAGTAGATATAATGGCCATCTGAGTTAAATTCACCCATTCCAGTCCATTTTAATTCACTTGTTCCTAAAATGTGAATGCTCACTCTTGGCAATATTGTTTGACCACTTCCAATTTCCCTTGATTCATGGACCTAACATTCTAGGTTCCTATGCAACATTGCTCTTTACAACATCAGATTTTACTTCCATCAAAAGTCACATCCACAACTGGGTATTGTTTTTGCTTTATTTTTGTTTCTTCATTTTTTCATTAGTTATTTCTCCACTCATCTCCAGTAGCATATTGGGCACCTACCAACCTGGGGAGTTCATCTTTCAGTGTCCTATCTTTCTGCCTTTTTATACCATTCATGGTGTTCTCAAGGCAGGAATCCTGAAATGGTTTGCCATTCCCTTCTCCAGTGGACCATATTTTGTCAGAACTCTCCACCATGACCTGTCTGTCTTGGGTGGCCCTACACAGAATGGCTAATAGTTTCACTGAGTTAGACAAGGCTTTGCTCCATGTGATCTCTTTGTTTAGTTTTCTGTGATTGTGATTTTCATTCTGTCTACCCTCTGATGGATAAGAATAAAAGCCTTGTGGAAGTTTCCTGATGGGATAACTGACTGAGGGGCAAACTGGATCTTGTTCTGATGAGCCTGACCAATGTGAACGTGAACGTGAAGTTGCTCAGTCATGTCTGACTCTTTGCGACCCCATGGACTGTAGCCTACCAGGCTCCTCTGTCCATGGGATTCTCCAGGCAATAGTACTGGAGTGGATTGCCATTTCCTTTTCCAAGGGATCTTCCCAACCCAGGGATCGAATCCAGCTCTCCCGCATCATAGACAGACGCTTTACCATCTGAGCCACCAGGGAACTCCTGAGCCTGACCATGCAGTAAATTTTTAATTCAATTTTCTGTTGATGGGTGGGGCTGTGTTCCCTCTCTGTTGTTTGACCTGAGGCCAAACTATGGTGGAGGTAATGAAGATAATGGCGACCTCCTTCAAAAGGTGCTATGCATGCACTTCTGCACTCAGTGCCCCAGACCCTGCAGCAAGCTATCACCGACCCACTCCTCCACTGGAGACTCTTGGACACTCACAGGCAATTCTGGGTCAGTCTCTTGTGGGGTCATGGCTCCTTTCTTCTGGGTCCTGGTGCACACAAGGTTTTGTTTATTCCCTCCAAGAGTCTTTTTCCCCAGTCTTGTATAAGTTCTGGCGGCTCTGTGGTAGGGTTAATGGTGACCTCCTGTAAGAGGGCTTATGCCATACCCAGGTCTGCTGCACCCAGAGCCTCTGCCCCTATGGCAGGCCACTGCTGACCTGTACCTCCTCAGTAGACACTCAAACACAATTCTGTCCCAGTCTCTGTGGGGTCTCTGGTCCTGATGTGCACAAAGTTTGTTTGAGCCCTCTGAGTGTCTCTCTGGAAAGTATGGGGTTTGATTCTAAACGTGATTTCATCCTTATTGCCATCTTGCTGAGGCTTCTCCTTTACCCTTGGACATGGAGTACCTTTTTTGGTGGGATCCAACATTCTCCTTTCAATGGTTGTTCAGCAGTAAGTTGTAATTTTTTAGCAAGACATTAGCTACCAGGAGGCAAAAGTGAATTTAAAAGTCCAAGTGATAGGAGGCTGCTTTCTCATTTACCTAAAAATATCATAGCAAATCCATCTTAAGAGAACATGGGAGGATTTGGTACCACATGGAGCTATTATGATTTACTTATCTGTGAAGATGAGGTAATAGCACTGTCAGTAAACACCTGTATATACTTTTGGGAAATAGCTGAAATAGGGTAACAGCCTATTATATATTAACATGTACTAATGATTGCATATCATTTAAAAAATAAAAACCTAAGAGCCATCTTTGACATTTAGCTTGATTAAAAAAAAAAAAAAAGTGTTGAGTATTATGAAAGCCAGTTGAAGCTAAACACCAAATGCCCTGAACATGTATCATTATGCCATACCCATTGATTGTATTATATGTGGCATAAAAGGATTCTTGCCACTTGCCGCTGAGCTGGTGCTGTGTTTCCAAACTCACCCTTTTCTTTCTTTTCATCTGTTTTTAATCCTAGTCACACATAAGTCTCCTAAATGCCTGATTTTGCCTCTTACCTCCCTTTTCTTGCTTTGGCACGATTGGATTTTGTAGTCAATGTTTACTTTTCATTTGAAGTTACCTTTCATGTGAATAGTAAATGTCAGCCCTCTATTGTGTTGTTTCTGTTGGGTCATCATCAGTCCTGATTCCTTATCAATTCAAGAGTGGAAGAAATTCGAGCATGTATGAATATAGACTTACAAAAAAACCCAAGCACAATACAAAAACTGAAATTGAATACTAGCAAATAAGACAACATTCCTTCTTTCAGATAAGAACTAGGGAATCTGAGGAGAATGAAACAGCACACAAATGAAACTGTGCAGTGAAGACAGCCACAGAGATAATTCATGCTGTCCTTCTATTTCAAAATAAGCAGTGAGTAGAAATTCCAGCTGAGCATTGTTCATTTAAATTTAGGATTTTTAAGAATTATTAGGAAACCATCAAGGCACTATTGCTGAGGCTAAAATGCTTCTATTGGAGTTTTGAGTTGTCTTCATTCTCAGTCCCTCTTGGAGGTCATTGAGAAAAAACAATGTGTCTACAAGCTTTTAATAGAACAAAGAGTGCATCTGTCAGCTCTACTCATGAATTTAAGGCATTGGTGCCTCTGATCGTCAGTTTACTTTAGCTTTGCTCCTGATTCACAAGAATGTTAAGTACTCAAGGGATTAAAGGCTAGTCTCTTGAGGTTCTGTACACAAATAGGCTGATATGGTCTAGTAATCAAATGAGATTTGTTTTACAAGTAGATACCAGTTCAATTACTGAAACTAAATACAAAGAGGAGAGTTGCCAAGCCAAAAAGAGTGTCAGTGTTTTAGAACAGATAGATAAAAGACTATAATAAGGTATCCATTATGAATAGGAGAAATATCTGACCAATTCAAGAAGAAAGAACATTGGTTAAAATCTTCCTCTTAAACACTAGACATTTTATAAATCACAGTGAAAGAACTTCCATTTGAATTCCAATCCTTTTTTTTTTTTACTGTTTTAGAAACTAATATACCTATAAATTAATTCATCAGTATAGAGAATCAGAGAAGAGTTTACAAGTAAAAGAAATAAAACTACATCTCACAGCATGGGAAGAGTATTGGAAAAATGTAAATAATCCTTTGTACTCTAATATTTTTTAATACCTTGCATTTTTCTGATTTATCTGAGACTGTTAGAGGGAGGAGAGAGATGAAGTTCTATTAATTACTCTGCACATAGATCTCAGCCAGAAGCTAGGGAATTTAGCATTAATTTATTCCATATATTAACCTAGTGGGGCTTCCCTAGTGGCTCAGAGGTTAAAGCGTCTGCCTCCAATGCGGGAGACCCGGGTTTGATCCCTGGGTCGGGAAGATCCCCTGGAGAAGGAAATGGCAACCCATTCCAGTATTCTTGCCTGGAGAATCCCATGGATTGAGGAGCCTGGTCAGCTGCAGTCCACGGGGTCACAAAGAGTCAGACACGACTGAGTGACTTGACTTTACTATTAGCCTAGTGAAAATGAAGTTGCTCAGTCGTGTCCGATTCTTTGCGACCCCATGGACTGTAGCCTATCAGGTTCCTCTGTCCATGGGATTTTCCAGGCAATAGTCCTGGAGTGGCTTGCCACTCCCTCAATGTAGACAGACACTTTACCATCTGAGCCACCAGGAAAGTCTACATTAGCCTAGCACAATGCATACTAGAGAATTTGTAAAATAATATACCATTTTATAAAAGTGTAGCTTATAAATAAAAGCATGTTTATTAAAATATTATAATGATGACCATATAGCAATAAGTGATATGCTAATAAATGATGAACAAAGTGATGTTTAACTTGTACATATTTCAAACAAAATAAAAATTTTGAAAGACCATTTTGTATTTATTATGATTACAATAAATCAGAAATTAACCATATTTAGAGGTATTTATTCTTCTTAGTTTCTTCCTGACATCCTGTAGGAATTCGAAGTGATTTTTTTTTATACTAAGAAAATGTACAAGTTCTGTTTTTAGACCTTCTTAAAAGGGACCTTCTTTAAAACTTTAAAGAATTACGCTACCTTTTTAAAAGTCTCAACCAACAGCTATGAAATTACCTATAGAAACTTAGCTAGATAACTTCCCTGGTGGCTCAGTGGTAAGAATGTGGTGCCAAAGCAGGAGACATGGGTTCAACCCCTGATTTGGAAAGATCCCACATGCCACAGAGCAACTCAGCCTGTGCACCATAACTATTTAGCCTGTGCTCTACAGACTAAGAGCCGCAACTACTGAGTTCACACATTGTAACTACTAACACCTGTGTGCCCTAGAGTCAGTGTGCCACAGCAAGAGAAACCACCACAGTGAGAAGTCTGCACACGGCAAAAGAGAGTCACCCCTGCTCACCACAACTAGAGACAAGCCCACACAGCAGCGAAGACCTAGCACAGCCAAAAATCAAAATAAACAAATAAATCAATAAAATTTAATATATTTACTAAAGAAACTTAGCTGGAAACATCATCCTTCATGATTTCAATCAGTTGTTCTTACTCACTAATAGGCTTTATTTAATATTCTTTTAAGAAACATCTTCTTAAAACCCACTTATAGTTTTCTTTTGCATGAGTTTTAAACACGCTAGAAAATCCTGAATGCCAAGGTTGGTTTGCTTTAAATTTAAATATTTGTCAGTTTTTTTAAAGGTAACATGCTTACATTTTTCCAATAAATTTCATGGTGACAGAAAATTCTCCAAACTTTTATATTCAAAACTTAGTACAACACAACTTTTTTTCCAAAAGTATTTACTTTTGCACTTGTTAAAATTTCACTTTTACATTTAAAGTGTAGAGAATTCCTATTTTTAATAATATTTCTAGTTATTATACAACAAAAAATCACTTTTATGATAGATAGATAGAGTTTAATCAATGCAATTTGTGAATTAGTAGCTCAAAACTCAATTAGTAGCTTTAAACTCAAAAAATCATTTGACACTTTTTTTGGGAACACATCTAAACATCTAAATTATCAGCAAATATCTATGTGTTCCTTGATCCATCTCATTAGTAAGTAATGGAAGTGTTTCACTACTTAAGATTATAAAAATCTATAAATCTATTTAGTGAACAAGAAGTACTGAAAGCAGATCAATTCCTTTCTGTTGTGGAAGTTTTCCTTTTCCCTTAGGCTGCCTTATTTACTCCTTAGGCTGTCATGCTTGCTCCTCAGACAATGGGACCAAGAAAAGCATGTGTCAGTCTTAGTAGTATTAAATATTAGTAACTATAAACATATTTCTTAGAAAATATAAATAGAGATAATAATATATTGCTTTTAATATAGTGGATTTTCTTATTTGGAGACCATTTTAAAGCAGAAAAACAAAGTTCTGAGCTAATGAAAAGAAAGGAAAGAAGGTTTAAAAAGTAAAGAAAAAACAGAAAGACAGACAAAAGAAAAATAACTGCTGAATATGGTTGGCACTTTCTTAATACCAGGCTTAAGACAGCATTCAACTCCAGAATGAAAGCTAGATGCATAAATGTTGGAAATGAGGTTTACAATCAAAGAAGCAGAGATAATCACTATTGAGGAAAAAGGGAAAAATAAAAAATAAAACTTCCCCAAATGGTATATCTCTTACTCTATCAATCACATTGATTAGATTTTTTTGAGTTGGATTTCTGCATATGAAAAACTCAGCATTCATTTTAATTTTCCCAGCTACAAGTTCTCTTTCAAATTACATGATGTTTTTGAGATTCATCCATATTTTTTTGTAACACTATACTATTGCTGCGGTAACAAATTGTCACAAATTTTCTGGCTTAAAACAACATAAATTTCTTCCTTTACAGTTCCAGGAGTCATAAACAAGTTCAAACATAAGTCCAAAACAATCTTCAGGGGCTAAAAGATATCAGTATAGGTGACTCATTCTAGAGTTTCCAGAGGAGTATTCATTCCTGGTGGTGGTTCATGTTTGGGAACACATGTAAGAATTAAAGATTTTAAAATTAAAAAAATAAATAAATTAATTAATTAAAAAAAAAAAAAAAGAATTCACCTGCAATGCAGGAAAGCCTGGTTCATTCCTTGAATGAGCAAGATCCCCCATAGTAGGAAATGCCGACCCACTCCAGTATTCTTGCCTGGAGAATCTCATGGACAGAGGAGACTGGTGGGTTACAGTCTATGGGGTCACAAAGAGTCAGACACGACTATGACTAAACAGCAACAATAATCCATTTCTTCTCACCTGTCAAAGGTGATTTAGTTGTACTACTTTCCAGAAATGATAGTAACCTGTAACAACTCATCCCTAGGATATTTCAGTTCATTTTTACTGACATAAAAGGTTTATCTTTAGCACACAGTTTTTTAGCAAGTTGACATTAAAGAACAACTTATCTATGTAATATTGAATCTCCTTTACTTTGTTAATACACAATTCAAAGCACATTTATATCACATTACAATATGATTCCTCTGCTTCTGGTATACAGATGCTGTCAGTATTCCTTGTTTCCTGGTTATATCACTCCAATCTCTGCTTCAGGGATTACAACTTTTTATTTTTTGTTTTTACTGGAGGATAGTTGATTTACAGTGTGTGTTAGTTCCAGGTAGGTGCAGAGAGAATCAGTGATACATAAACATATTTCCATATTTCTATATTCAATGTAATGTTATTTAGTCTCAAAAAGCAGGAAGCAAAGCCTGTCATTTGCTACAACATGGATGAACCTTAAGGACATTATACTAAGTAAAATAAGCCAGACAAGCAATGCATTGTATCGCTTATATGTGGAATGTAAAAACCAACAACAAAAAGCAAAACTCAAAGAAAAGAGAGCAGATGGTGGTTCTAGGTGTCAGAGAGTATGCGAAATAGCATTTGGCAAAAGGTTACAAACTTTCAGTAGTAAGATGCATAGGGTCTGAAGAGCTAATATATAACATGGTGATTCTCATAGATAATAGCTGCATTGTATAATTTACACTTGCTAAAGAGTAGAACTTAAATGTTCTCATCAAAAAGGAAAAAAAAAAACTAAATATGTGAGGCAATGATGTGTTAATTAACTTGATGATGGGAATATTTTCTCCATGTATATGTATATATAATCATCATGTTTACATATATGACAATTTGGTCAAACATACCTTAATAAAGCTGAAAGAAATATTAATAAGGCACTCCATTCTCTAAATTTCTTCCACAAAATATAATCCTATTTTACATTTTTATTTTAATAATGTGACAAAATGTAGTCACTAAGAAAGTAATAGGTTATATATTGCAAGAGACTTTGTTAATGATAATACCAATAAATATAAATTTTTTAATAATCCAATATACTAAATATATCCACAGTAGAAGCTGTGAGGAAATCTGGAGCATATATTGATACTTTCAAGCAAATACATTAATGATATACATTGGAATAATGCTTTGTTGAATATAAATTTAAATTGAATCACATCAGTTTTAACTTTATCCTTTTCTGTGCCTTTTGTTTGCACAAGCATAATAAACTTTGCAAATAAAAATAGGCATACACAAATCTACACCTATACAGACACACACATACACACATAGGCATGCAGTAGCTGGGCTGTCATTGCTCTGGAAAATCACTAACCATTATTACATGAACAAATCACTAAGGCTTTTCACTTTACAATATGCCACTGAAAGTTGCTCTGATTATAAACAGAGCCGTTGAAAATCAGCTCCTGAAATTTTGAATATCTGACTCTGTGACTTTGATTTTGGAGGCTCAGAATTAAATCCTCTATTTCTTTTCTCGGTTCATGATTTCTTTTTCTCTTAAACTGAACGATGGTATTTAACAAGATACATAAACCATAAGCAAATATTTAAATAAGCTTTTGAATATTCATTCATATTCCCTTATTAACCACAAGCCACATTTTAGAATATTTCCACCTTACTAGTAGGCTCTCTCACACTCTTTCTAAGTAAATAACATCACTTCATTCTTGAGATAATGGTCATGACATTTTATTTTTATTTTTTTACTTTATAATACTGTATTGGTTTTGCCATACATTGACATGAATCCACCACAGGTGTACATGAGTTCCCAACGCTGAACCTCCCTCCCACCACCCTCCCCATATCATCTCTCTGGGTCATCCCAGTGCACCAGCCCCAAGCAACCTGAATCCGGTATCGAACCTAGGCTAGTGATTCATTTCTTACAGGATAGTATATATGTTTCAATGCCATTCTCCCAAATTATCCCACCCTCTCCCTCTCCCACAGAATCCAAAAGTCTAAAACAATGAATTTCACCTTTTTCTCAAGTGCGCACAGAACCTTCTCCAAGATAGATCACATCCTGGGCCATAAATCTAGCCTTGGTAAATTCAAGAAAATTGAAATCATTCCAAGCATCTTTTCTGACCACAATGCAGTAAGATTAGATCTCAATTACAGGAGAAAACTATTAAAAATTCCAACATATGGAGGCTGAACAACACACTTCTGAATAACCAACAAATCACAGAAGAAACCAAAAAAGAAAGCAAAATATGCATAGAAATGAATGAAAATGAAAACACAACAACCCAAAACCTGTGGGGCACTATAAAAGCAGTGCTAAGGGGAAAGTTCATAGCAATACAGGCATACCTCAAGAAACAAGAAAAAAGTCGAATAAATAACCTAACTCTACCCTAAAGCAACTAGAAAAGGAAGAAATAGAGAACCCCAGGGTTAGTAGAAGGCAAGAAATCTTAAAAATTAGGGCAGATATAAATGCAAAAGAAACAGAAGAGACCATAGCAAAAATCAACAAAGCCAAAAGCTGGTTCTTTGAAAGGATAAAAAAAATTGACAAACCATTAGCCAGACTCATCAAGAAACAAAGGGAGAAAAATCAAATCAATAAAATTAGAAATGAAAATGGAGAGAGTACAACAGACAACACAGAAATACAAAGGATCATAAGAGACTACTATCAGCAGTTGTATGCCAATAAAATGGACAACGTGGAAGAAATGAACAAATTCTTAGAAAAGTACAACTTTCCAAAACTGAACCAGGAAGAAATAGAAAATCTTAATAGACCCATCACAAGCACGGAAATTGAAACTGTAATCAGAAATCTTCCAGCAAACAAAAGCCCAGGTCCAGACGGCTTCACAGCTGAATTCTACCAAAAATTTAGAGAAGAGCTAACACGTATCCTACTTACACTCTTCCAGAAAGTTGCAGAGGAAGGTAAACTTCCAAACTCATTCTATGAGGCCACCATCACCCTAACACCAAAACCTGACAAAGGTGCCACAAGAAAAGAAAACTACAGGCCAATATCACTGATGAACATAGATGCAAAAATCCTGGTCATGACATTTTAATACACATTGTCTCTCTCTGTAAGTATCAGACTTTTCTAAAATTGCCTCGTGTTTTGCTGCTCAGGTAAATGACTGCCTTTTGAGGTGGTTCTAGATTTCATATTTTACATAAGTTTTGTATAGTTCACGTATGACAAATCTAGACTGCATATTAAAAAGCAGACACATTACTTTGTCAGCAAAGGTCCATCTAGTCAAAGCTATGGTTTTTTCCAGCAGTCATGTATGAATGTGAGTTGAACCATAAAGAAATGTGAATGCTGAAGAATTGATGCTTTTGAACCATTGTGTTGGGGAAGAGTCGAGAGTCCCTTGGACTGCAAGGAAATCAAACCAGTCAATCTTAAAGGAAATCAGTCCTGAATATTCATTGGAAAGACTTATGCTGAAGCTGAAGCTCCAATACTTTGGCCACCTGATGTGAAGAACTGACTCACTGGAAAAGACCCTGATTCTGGGATATATTGAAAGCAGGAGGAGAAGGGGACAAGAGAGGATGAGATCATTAGATGGCATCACCAACTCGATGGACATGAGTTTGAGCAAGCTCCGGTAGTTGGTGATGGACAGGAAAGCCTGGCATGCTGCAGTCCATGGGGTCGCAAAAGTTGTACAGGACTGAAAAACTGAACTGAAAGTTCACATAGCACATAATTTAATTCATACCATTCCAAATATATTCACTAAATTTTGTGAGAATTTAGGTTCATTTTTCAATGCTGTTGGATGAGTGCTCTCACTTTTAAGGGTATACTTGAGCTTCAAAAAACAAAACAGGAGTCTGCTGACAGAAAATAGCCGTCCCATACTGTCCAAACATAATAAAAATATATTTAGTTGATTTCTAATGAGGTTATAAGAGATAAACAGACATGAAATTTAAAGACATGATATATATTAATTCATATAATACTTACAGTATTTGTAAAATAGAAGTCAATCTGAAAAGGATAATTTCTCATAGAGAAATTGAAGATGGTAATGAGATAGTAAAGGGATTTAAAATAGAACTGAAAAAGCTGTGGTATAAATTAATCATTATTTCATAAATATGAATCACAACCAGTATAAGATGCAGAAAGTTTACCTCTAATGGAGCCAGGACCAAAATCATCATCATCATCATCATCACCATCATCTGAAACTGAAATACAAGCACTCTAGGTTAGGGATAATTAAACATTTTTCATGGTAAAAATTATTAAGCATACAGAACTTCTCTCTCTAGAGACCTATAAAAGTAGGAAAGATACTACTCTTTCAGAGATGATTTAGTTATCATGCTTTCAGGAAACAGGATAATATCCTGCAAAAATTTTTTATACTATGGATATTTCAGTTCATTATCACTGACAAGTTTACATTATATATATACATTAGTTCAGTTCAGTTCAATAGCTCAGTTATGTCTTTGCGACCCCATGAATTGCAGCACGCCAGGCCTCCCTGTCCATCACCAACTCCCGGAGTTCACTCAAACTCATATCCATCGAGTCAATGATGCCATCCACCCATCTCATCCTCTGTCATCCCCTTCTCCTCCTGTCCCCAATCCCTCCCAGCATCAGAGTCTTTTCCAATGAGTCAACTCATCTCACAAGGTGGCCAAAGTGTTGGAGTCTCAGCTTCACCATCAGTCCTTCCAAAGAACACCCAGGACTGATCTCCTTTAGAATGGATAGGTTGGATCTCCTTGCAGTCCAAGGCACTCTCAAGAGTCTTCTCCAACACCACAGTTCAAAAGCATCAATTCTTTGACATTCAGCTTTCTTCACAGTCCAACTCTCGCTGGAGAAACCATAGCCTTGACTAGATGGACCTTTGTTGGCAAAAAATATCTCTGCTTTTCAACATGCTATCTAGGTTGGTTATAACTTTCCTTCCAAGGAGTAAGTTTCTTTTAATCTCATGGCTGCAATCACCATCTGCAGTGATTTTGGAGCCCCCAAAAATAAAGTCTGACACTGTTTCCACTGTTTCCTCATCTATTTCCCATGAAGTGATGGGACCAGATGCCATGATCATAGTTTTCTGAATGTTGAGCTTTAAGCCAACCTTTTCCACTCTCCACTTTCACTTTCATCAAGAGGCTTTTGAGTTCCTCTTCACTTTCTGCCATAAGAGTGGTGTCATCTGCATATCTGAGGTTATTGATATTTCTCCCAGCAATCTTGATTCCCGCTTGTGCTTCTTCCAGCCAAGCATTTCTCATGATGTACTCTACATATAAGTTAAAAAAGCAGGGTGACAATATACAGCCTTGACGTACTCCTTTGCCTATTTGAAACCAGTCTGTTGTTCCATGTCCAGTTCTAACTGTTGCTTCCTGACCTGCATATAGGTTTCCCAAGAGGCAGGTCAGGGGATCTGGTTTTCCCATCTCATTCAGAATTTTCCACAGTTTATTGTGATCCACACAGTCAAAGGCTTTGGCATAGTCAATAAAGCAGAAATAGATGTTTTTCTGGAATTCTCTTGCTTTTTCCATGATCCAGCAGATGTTGGCAATTTGATCTCTGGTTCCTCTGCCTTTTCTAAAACCAGCTTGAACATCAGGGAGTTCACGGTTCACGTATTGCTAAAGCCTGGCTTGGAGAATTTTGAGCATTACTTTACTAGCATGTGAGATGAGTGCCAATGTGTGGTAGCTTGAGCATTCTTTGGCATTGTCTTTCTTTGGAATTGGAATGAAAACTGACCTTTTCCAGTCCTGTGGCCACTGCTGAGTCTTCCAAATTTTCTGGCTTATTGAGTGCATCTCTTTCACAGCATCATCTTTCAGGATTTGAAAAAGCTCAACTGGAATTCCATCACCTCCACTAGCTTTGTTCATAGTGATGCTTTCTAAGGCCCACTTGACTTCACGTTCCAGGATGTCTGGCTCTAGATGAGTGATCACACCATCGTGATTATCTGGGTCGTGAAGATCTTTTTTGTACAGTTCTTCTGTGTATTCTTGCCACTTCTTCTTAATATCTTCTGCCTCTGTTAGGTTCATATAATTTCTGTCCTTTATCGAGCCCATCTTTGCATGAGATGGTTCCTTTGTTTCTCTAGTTTTCTTGAAGAGATCTCTAGTCTTTCCCATTCTGTTGTTTTTCTTTATTTTTTTACACTGATCGCTGAGGAGGGCTTTCTTATCTCTTCTTGCTGTTCTTTGAAACTCTGCCTTCAGATGCTTATATCTTTCTTTTTCTCCTTTGCTTTCCATGTCTCTTCTTTTCACAGTTATTTGTAAGGCCTCCCCAGACAACCATTTTGCTTTTTGTATTTCTTTTCCATGGAGATGGTCTTGGTCCCTGTCTCCTGTACAATGTCACGAACCTCCATCCATAGTTCATCAGGCACTCTATCTATGAGATCTATTCCCTTAAATCTATTTCTCACTTCCACTGTATAATCATAAGGGATTTGATTTAGGTCATACCTGAATGGTCTAGTGGTTTTCCTACTTTCTTCAATTTAAGCCTGAATTTGGCAATAAGGAGTTCATGATCTGAGCCACAGTCAGCTCCTGGTCTTGTTTTTGCTGACTATATAGAGCTTCTTTATCTTTGGCTGCAAAGAATATAATCAATCTAATTTCAGTGTTGACCATCTGGTAATGTCCATATGTAGAGTCTTCTCTTGTGTTCTTCGAAGAGGGTGTTTGCTATGACCATTGTGTTTTCTTTGAAAACTTTGTTAGTCTTTGCCCTGCTTCATTCTGTATTCCAAGGCCAAATTTGCCTGTTATCCCATGAATTTCTTGTATCTATCTATCTATCTATTTTGTTTATCTTTAGCAAGCAATTTTTTAGCAAGTTGATGTTAAAAATAACTTGTAAATGTAATATTGAACCTCCTTCACCTTATTAATATGCAATTCATAGCACATTTACATGGAGCTACAATTGTGACTCACAAATGAAAAGATGAAAGATTCAGACATTGCAAAACAAGAGAGAGGCCTTATTTGACATAAACTTAAAATCACGTTTTCCTTCAAAGAGCCATATTTTGCGTTAAATTTAAGTGAAGTTGAACCTTTGGGAAACAATATAACTCAGTACTATTGCTTTGCCCTTCTACGAAGCTTTATGCAAAATGCTTTGGTTGTTACTCATGCTAATAGATGAGAATCACTGATTATATAAATTATTTCCCAAAACTTTTCCAGATGGAGAAACATATTCACTGAGTATTTTAAGAACTTTCCTTTTACAATCAAAATTATAGTCATACAATGCAAATGTAAGAAACAATCTTTAGATACTATCTAGCTGTATAAGTGACTATTAATATGAATCTATTAAATTTAGATTTCAGAATTCTTGTTTCTGTTTGTGTTTATCTGTGGATATTGCTCTGAGTTATCTGTTATGAGTGGGACTAATATAAATATTAATGTATCCAACAAGTAAAATTCTTAATATAATAGTATATGTGATATTATAAAATGAAGGAACAATAAAGCATTATGATACACATCTTTATTTAACTGTTAAAACATAGGCTTGTTTTTGTTTTGTTGCTCAGTGATGGCTGACTCTCTTAAAACCCCATGGACTACAGCTTTTTCAGGCTCCTCTGTCCATGGGATTTCCCAGGCAAGAATATTGAAATGTGTTGCCATTTTCTTCTTCTGATCTGCCAGACTCAGAGATCAAATGTGCATCTCCTGCATTGCAGACGGTTTCTTTACCATTGAATCACCTCAGAAGACTACTAAAATTAAAACAAACAAACAAACAAAAAAATGGTTAGGGAAGAATTTAATGGATTCTTGGTATGCTATAGGCTTCCCAGGTTGTGCAGTAGTAAAGAATCTGCCTGCTAATGCAGGAAATGCAGGAGATGCAGGTTTGATCCTTGGATAGGGAAGATCCCCTGGAGTAGGAAATGGCAAACTCCTCCAATATTCTTGCCTGGGAAATTCCATGGACAGAGGGGCCTGGCAGGCTATCATGTGGTCACAAAGACTCAGATATGACTGAGCAACTGAGTATGCATGTTACGCTATAGATTCTCAATAGTAATTAAAATGTAATAATGAGTAAAAATGATCACCTATTTCCATTTATAAATTCTCTCCTAGGAAAATACGTCATACATTTGATATGACAGCATTGCAAAGAAAAATATATCCTTATAAAGATGTATAGAAAAAGAGAAAGAATTTGAAAATGAGGGCCAGAAAACAAAAAGCAGAATGAAATGTATAGTTTGAAGTCACACTGGTAAATAATTACTGACCTAGTAGTCAATAAAATATTGTAATGTTGATAGTAATTCATGAGTGACTAATCATGAGTTACATATTTTATACCTGCAGTATAAAATAATCATGATGATTCAAAATAGTACTAATTGCAATAATGACTTTAATGGTAACAAAAAATCAGTTCATGGAAACAGATTATGAATAAAGAAAATTAGTAAATTAAAAAGTTTGGAAGGCAGATACAAGCAGAAAAATTCCATCAAAAACTGTCAGCCAAACCAACTATACACATGTATTCTAATGAAAAGAGACACTGTGTAGCTGCTGTCACCAGTGGGGAGGACAACAGCATCCTGCATTCACGAGAAAAAAATCTAATGCATGAGTTTATTTTTTTTTTAGAGGCATGCATCTGTTTATTGTATTTTACCTTATTGTACTTCACAGATATTGCATTTCTTTCAAATTGAGGATTTTTGATAACTGTCAACAAGAATAATCAATAAGCAATCTATAGTAGGAGAAGAAAAGGGTTTTTTTGGTTTTTATTTTAATTTATTTTTTTATTGGAGAATAATTGCTTTATAGAATTTTGGTTTTTTTTTCTGTCAAACTTAAGCCATAGGTATACATACATCCCCTCCCTTTTGAACCTCCCTCCCATCTCCCTCCCCATCCTACCCCTCTAAGTTGATACAGAGCCCCTATTTGAGTTTCCTGAACCATACAGCAAATTTCCATTTGCTATCTATTTTACATATGATAATCTAAGTTTCCATGTTACTCTCTCCATACATCTCACCTGCTCCATGTCCATAAGTTTATATTCTCTATGTCTATTTCTTCACTGCTACCCTGTAAATAAGTTCTTCAGTTTCATTTTCTAGATGCTGTATATATGCATTAGAATACAATATTTATCTTTCTATTTCTGACTTACTTCACTCTGTATCCTAGTTTCTAGGTTCATCCACCTCATTCGAACTGACATGAATGTGTTCCTTTTTATGACTGGGTAATATTCCATTGTGTATATGTACCACTACTTCTTTAACCATTCATCTGTTGATGGACATTTAGATTGCTTCCATGTTCTAGCTATTTTAAATAGTGCTGCAGTGAACAATGGTATAGAAGTGCCTTTTTAAATTTTGGTTTCCTCAGAGTATATACTAGGAGTGGGATTGCTGGGTCATATGGTGGTTTTATTCCTAGTTTTTTAAGGAATCTCCATACTATCTTCCATAATGGCTGTATCAATTTACATTCCCACCAACAGTGCAAGAGCATTACCTTTTTTCCCTACCCTCTCCAGCATTTATTGTTTGTAGACTTTCTGATGATGGCCATTCTGACCGATGTGAGGTGATATCTCATTGTAGTTTTGATTTGCATTTCTCTAATAATAAGCGATGTTGAGCATCTTTCCATTTCTTTTTTAGTCATCTGTATGTCTGCTTTAGAGAAATGACTTTTTAGGTCTTTTCTCCACTTTTTGATTGGGTTGTTTGTTTTTTTAGTATTGAGTTGTATGAGCTGCTTGTATATTTTGGATATTAATATTTTGTCAGATGTTTCATTTGCTATTATTTTCTCCCATTCTGAAGGTTGTCTTTCACCTTGCTTATAGATTTCTTTGCTGTGCAAAAGCTTTTAAATTTAATCAGGTCCCACTTGTTTACTTTGTTTTTATTCCCATTACTCTAGGAGGTGGGTCATAGAGGATCTTGCTTTTGTTTATGCCGTTGAGTGTTCTGTTTATGTTTTCCTCTAAGAGTTTTATAGTTTACGGTCGTACATTTAGGTCTTTAATTCACTTTGAGTTTATCTTTGTGTATGGTGTTAGGAAGTGTTCTAATTTCACTCTTTTACATGTATCTGTCCAGTTTTCCCAGCACCATTTATTGAAGAGGCTGTCATTGCCCCATTGTATATTCTTGTCTCCTTTGTCAAAAATAAGGTACCCATAGGTGCATGGGTTTATTTCTGGGCTATTTATCTTGTTCCATTGGTCTATATTTCTGTATTTGTGCCAGTACCATACTGTCTTGATGACTGTAGCTTTGTAGTATAATCTAAAGTCAGGAAGGTTGATTCTTACTGCTTCATTCTTCTTTCTCAAGACTACTGTACCTATTCAAGGTCTTTTGTCCATACGAATTGTGAATTTTTTTGTTCTAGTTCTGTGAAAAATGTCATTGGTAATTTAATAGGGATCTCATTGAATCTGTAGATTACCTTTGGTAGTATAGTCATTTTCATAATATTGATTCTTCCTACCTAGGAACATGTAATATCTCTCCATCTGTTTATACCATCTTTGATTTCTTTCTTAGTGTCCTACAATTTTCTGTGTACAGTGCTTTTGTCTCCTTAGCTAAGTTTATTCCTAGATATTTAAATCTTTTTGTTGCAATGGTGAATGGGATTGATTTCTTAATTTATCTTTCTGATATTTCATTGTTAGTATATAGAAATGCAAGTGATTTCTATGTATTGATTTTGTATCCTGCAACTTTGCTAAATTCACTGATAAAGCTGTAGTAAATTTCTGATACTATCTTTAGGGTTTTCTATCTATAGTATCATGTCATCTGCAAACAGTGAGAGTTTTACTTCTTCTTTTTTATTCTGAACTACTTCTCTTTCTTTTTCTTATCTGATTATGTAGTTAGGACTTCCAGAACTATGTGGAATAATAATGATGAAAGTGGACACCCTTATTTTGATCTAATCTTAGGGGGAATGCTTTCAGTTTTTCACCATTGAGAATATTGTTTGTTGTAAACTTATCATATATGCACTTTATTATGTACAGGTAGGTTCCTTCGATTCCCATTTTCTGAAGAGTTTTAATCATAAGTGGGTGATGATTTTTGACAAAGGCTTTTTTTGCATCTATTGAGATTCAGTTCAGTTCAGTTCAGTCACTCAGTCGTGTCCTACTCTTTGTGACCCCATGAACCACAGCACGCCAGGCCTCCCTGTCCATCACCAGTTCCTGGAATTCACCAAAATACATGTCCATGGAGTCAGTAATGCCATCCAACTATCTGATCCTCTGCTGTCCCCTTCTCCTCCTGCTCTCAATCTTTCCCAGCATCAGGGTCTTTACAAATGAGTCAGCTCTTCGCATCAGGTGGCCAAAGTATTGGAGTTTCAGCTTCAACATCAGTCCATCCAATGAACACCCAGGACTGATCTCCTTTAGGATGGACTGGTTGGATCTCCTTGCAGTCCAAGGGACTTTCAAGAGTCTTTTCCAATACCACAGTTCAAAAGCATCAATTCTTTGGTGCGCAGCTTTCCTCACAGTCCAACTCTCTCATCCATACATGACTACTGGAAAAACAATGGTCTTGACTAGATGGACTTTTGTTGACAAATTAATGTCTTTGCTTTTGAATATGCTATCTAGGTTGGTCATAACTTTTCTTTCAAGAAGTAAGCATCTTTTAATTTTATGGCTGCAATCACCATTTGTGGTGATTTTGGAGACCCCAAAAATAAAATCAGCCACTGTTTCTACTGTTTCCCCATCTATTTGCCATGAAATGATGGGACTGGATGCCATGATTTTCGTTTTCTGAATGTTGAGCTTTAAGCCAACTTTTTCACTCTCCTCTTTCACTTTCATCAAGAGTTCGTCTTCAGTTCCTCTTTAGTTCTTCACGTCTGCCTTAAGGGTGGTGTCTTCTGTATATCTGAGGTTATTGATATTTCTCCCAGCAAACTTGATTCCTGCTTGTATTTTTGCAGCCCAGCATTTCTCGTTATATACTCTGTATATAAGTAAAATAAGCAGGGTGACAATATACAGCCTTGACGTACTCCTTTTCCTATTTGGAACCAGTCTGTTGTTCCATGTCCATTCCTAACTGTTGCGTCCTGACTTGCATACAGATTTCTAAAGAGGCAGGTCAGGTGGTTTGGTATTCCCTTCTCTTTCAGGATTTTCCACAGTTTATTGTGATCCACACAGTCAAAGGCTTTGGCATAATCAATAAAGCAGAAATAGATGTTTTTCTGGAACTCTCTTGCTTTATGAAGATTCAGTGGATGATCTCTGGTTCTTCTGCCTTTTCTAAAACCAGCTTGAACATCTGGAAATTCACGATTCACATATTCCTGAAGTCTGGCTTGCAGAATTTTGAGCATTACTTTACTAGCGTGTGAGATGAGCACAATTGTGAGGTAATTTGAGCATTGTTTGGCATTGCCTTTCTTTTGGGATAATTGAGATTATCATGTGGTTTTTATTTCAATTTCTTAATATGGTGTATCACATTGATTTTCATATATTGAAGAATCCTTGCACTCTTAGAATAAACCCAACTTGATCATGTTGTATGAGCTTTTTGATGTATTGCTGAATTCTGTTTGCTAAAATTTTGCTGAGGAATTTTGAATTCATATTCATCAGTGATATTGGCCTGTTCAGTTCAGTTCAGTTCAGTCACTCAGTCGTGTCCAACTCTTTGCGACCCCATGAATCGCAGGACGCCAGGCCTCCCTGTCCATCACCAACTCCTGGAGTTCACTCAGACTCATGTGCATCAAGTCGGTAATGCCATCCAGCCATATCATCCTCTGTCATCCCCTTCTCCTCCTGCCCTCAATCCCTCACAGCTTCAGAGTCTTTTCAATGAGTCAGTTCTTCACATGAGGTGGCCAAGACTGGAGTTTCAGCTTCAGCATCAGTCCTTCCAATGAACACCCAGGACTGGTCTCCTTTAGGAAGGACTGGTTGGATCTCTTTGCAGTCCAAGGGACTCTCAAGAGTCTTCTCCAACACCACAGTTCAAAAGCATCAATTCTTTGGCACTCAGCTTTCTTCACTGTCCAACTCTCACATCCATACATGACCACTGGAGAAGGGAATACTAATACTTTAGTATTTTTGCCTTGAGAATCCCATGAACAATATTGGCCTGTAGTTTTCTCTTTTTATGTGTTGTCTTTGTCTGGTTTTGATATCAGGTTGATGGTGGCCTCATAGAATGAATTTGGAAGTGTTCCTTCCTCTGTAATTTTGTGAAAGTGTTTTAGAAAGATATGCATTAGCTTTTCTCTAAATGTTTGATAGAATTCTCCTTTGAAGCCATTTGATGCTGGGTTTTTGTTTTTGGGAGATTTTTTAAATCACATCTTCAATTTTAGTGCTTGTAATTGGGTTGTTCATAATTTCTATTTCTTCCTGGTTCAGTCTTGGAAGATTGAACTTTTGTAATAATCTGTCCATTTCTTCCTGGTTATCCATTTTATTGCCATACAGCTGTTCATAATAGTCTCTTATAACCCTTTTTATATCTGCATTGTTTGTTGTAACCTCTCCTTTATTATTTCTAATTTTGTTGGTTTGATTCTTGTCTCTTTTTTGCCTCAATGAGTCTGGCTAAATGTTTGTCAATTTTGTTTATCTTCTCAAAGAACCAGCTTTTAGTTTCATTAATCTTTACTATTGCTTCTTTCATTTCTTTTTCATTTATTTCTGCACAGATCTTTGGTGATTTCTTTACTTCTACTAATGTTGGGGATTTTTGTTCTTCTTTTTCCAATTGTTTCAGGTGTAAATTTGGTTGTCTATTTAATATTTTTCTTGTTTCTTGAGGTAGGATTGTATTGCTATGAACTTCCCTGTTAGAAATGCCTTTGCTGCATCCCATAGGTTTTGAATGGAAAAACAGACTGGTTCCAAATAGGAAAAGGAATACATCAAGGCTGTATATTGTCACCCTGCTTATTTAACTTATATGCAGAGTACATCATAAGAAATGCTTGACTGGAAGAAACACAAGCTGGAATCAAGATTGCAGGAGAAATATCAATAACCTCAGATATGCAGATGATGCCACCCTTATGGCAGAAAGTAAAGAGGAACTTAAAAGCCTCTTCATGAAAGTGAAAGTGGAGAGCGAAAAAATTGGCCTAAAGCTCAGCATTCAGAAAATGAAGATCATGGCATCTGGTCCCATCACTTCATGGGAAATAGATGGGGAAACAGTGGAAACAGTGTCAGACTTTATTTTGGGGGGCTCCAAAATCACTACAGATGGTGATTGCAGCCATGAAATTAAAAGACACTTACTCCTTGGGAGAAAAGTTATGACCATTCTAGATCGCGTATTCAAAAGCAAAGACATTATTTGCCGACTATGGTCCGTCTAGTAAAGGCTATGGTTTTTCCTGTGGTCATGTATGGATGTGAGAGATGGACTGTGAAGAAGGCTGAGCACTGAGGAACTGATGCTTTTGAACTGTGGTGTTGGAGAAGATTCTTGAGAGTCTCTGGGACTGCAAGGAGATCCAACCAGTCCATTCTGAAGGAGATCAACCCTGGGCTTTCTTTGGAAGGAATGATGCTAAAGCTGAAACTCCATCACTTTGGCCACCTCATGCAAAGAGTTGACTCATTGGAAAAGATGCTGATGCTGGGAGGGATTGGGGGCAGGAGGAGAACGGGACGACAGAGGAAGAGATGGCTGGATGGCATCATTGACTGGATGGACATGAGTCTGAGTGTACTCCGGGAGTTGGTGGTGGACAGGGAGGCCTGGTGTGCTGCGATTCATGGGGTCGTAAAGAGTCAGACACGACTGAGTGATTGAACTGAACTGATAGGTTTTGAGTTTTGTGTCATTGTCATTTGTTTCTAGAAATTTTTAGTATCCCTTTTGATTTCTTCAGTAACCTGTTGGTTATTTAGAAACATGATGTTTAATCTCAGTGTGCTTATATTTCTTACAATTTTTTTTCTTGTAATTGATATCTAGTCTCATAGCATTATGGTTGGAAAAGATGCTTGATACAATTTCATTTTTTTTTAATTTACTGAAGTATGATTTGTGACCCAAGATGTGGTCTATCCTGGAGAATGTTCCATGTGCACTTGAGAAGAACATGTATTTTCTGCATTTGGATGGAATGTCCTGAAGATATCAATGAGATCCTTCTCATCTAATACATAATGTGAGACTTGTGTTTCCTTATTAATTTCTTGTTTTGTTGATCTGTCCATTGGTATGTGTGGGGTGTTAAAGTCTCCTCCTTTTATTGTGGTACTGTCGATTTCTTGCTTTATATCTGTTAGTGTTTATCTCATGTATTGAGTTGCCTCTATGTTGTGTGCATAGATATTTACAACTGTTAAGTGTTCCTCTTGGATTGATCCCTTGATCATTATGTAGCGTCCTTCCTCATCTCTTGTAATTTTTATTTTAAGGTCTATTTTGTCTGATATGAAGATTGCTACTTCAGGTTTCTTTTGCTTCCCATTTGCATGGAATCTGTTTTTCCATCCTCACACTTTCAGTCTATATATGTCTTTAGGTCTGAAGTGGGTTTTTTGTAATAGCTCTATATGGGTCTTCTTTTTGTATCCATTCAGTCAGCCTGTTTCTTTTGGTTTGAAAATATAATCAGTTTACATTTAAAGTAATTATTGATATGTATGTTCTTATTGCCATTTTCTTAAATGTTTGGGGTTGATTTTGAAGATCTTTTTCCTTCTCTTGTATTTCTTGACTATATAAGTCTCTTTAACATTTGTTTTAAAGCTGGTTTGGTGGTACTGAATTCTCTTAACTTTTGCTTGTCTGAAAAGCTTTTGATTTTTCCATCAATTTTGAATGAGATGCTTGCTGAGTACAATAATCTTGATTGTAGATTTTTCCCTTTCAGTACTTTAAATATATCCTGCCATTCCCTTCTGGACTGCAGAGTTTCTGCTGAAAGATCAGCTGTTAAGCTTATGGGGGTTTCCCTTGTATGTTACTTTTTGTTCTTCCTTTGCTGCTTTTAATATTCTTTCTTTGTATTTTGTCTTTGTTAGTTTGATTAGTGTTTCTTGTCATGTTTCTCCTTGGGAGACTTTATCCTGAATGGAACTTTTTGTGCCTCTTGAGTTGGTTGACTATTTCCTTTTCCGTGTTGCGGAAATTGTCAATTATGATCTCTTCAAAAAATTTCTCACACTCTTTCTTTTTCTCTTCTTATTCTGGGACCCTTAAAATTCAAATGTTCATGTGTTTGATATTGTCCCAGAAGTATCTGACACTATCCTCAGTTTTCTTCATTATTTTTACTTTATTCTGCTTTTCAGAAGTTATTTCCACCGTTCTATCTTTCAGCTCACTAATTCAGTCTTCTGTCTCAGATATTCTGCTATTGATTTCTTCTAGAGTATTTTTAATTTCAATATTTGTGTTGTTTGTCTCTGTATGTTTATTCTTTAATTATTCTAGGTTTGTTTATGCAAAATCAAAATCGTCCAACCAAAAAAAAGAAAATACAATAGACTGACCTGGTGAACAAACGAAACGAAAAATTCTATCTACCAGTTACGAACAAAGCTAACTAAAGCACAAACTGGAAAAAAAAAAAAAAAAAGTAACTCAAGCAAGGTGACAATTCGGGAGTAAAACAATGAAGAGAAAACTAACAAATATTTTGAGAGGAAAGGAAAGAAAGAAAACAATAGATATGCAAAGTTAAATAGAGGTAGATAACAATTTATATACATTAAGGATTAACCACAAAGGGAAAAGAACAGTAGAAAAAGTAAACAAAGGAATAAATGCAGAAGAAATAATAATAGTTTTAAAAGCTAAAAATTAAAAATAGAAAAAAGAGAAAAGAAAGAAAAAAAAAGAAAGAAAAACTTCACAGAGCTTCAAAAACCCAACGTAAAGGCAGTGGTTTATTACAACAATACAACAACAAAAAGTGTGCCTGAAGAAAAAAAAAAAAAAAACTTCAAAAGCTTAATTAGAATTCATAGTGCCAGTAAAGCCAACTGCAAAGGAGAGGATAAAAGGGGAATAAAAAATCCAAAAGAATCCACAGAACAAGTCAAAACATAAGGATAATAAATGTTTTTCTTCAGTCATTCCTATCAGAGTCCTTTCCCTCACTGGAAGCTACAGTTCACCTCACCTCCATAGGATTCCTTCCAACACTGTGCTGAACACTTAACATGCTGTAGAGGCAGCTCAGATTCTCATCTGGTTCTACCCCCATATGTACTTGCCTCCAACTTCCATAGCTATCAGAACTAGTACATTTTCTTTTGCAGGAACTCTCAATGATCTTTTATATATTCCATAGACAAAGAGTCTGCCTAGTTGATTGTGTGGATTTAATCTGCATCTTATACAGCTGGTGGGAAGGTTTGGGGTTTTCTTCTTTAACTACACTGCCCCTGGTTTTCAATTGTTGTTTTATTTCCACCTCTACATGTGGATTGTCCACTGGGGTTTACTCCTGAGGCTTCCCTGGAGGACTTGGATTTGCTCCTGTGAGGGCCAGGTGTGGAGGTAGTGAAGCCGGTCGGGTCATAGGGGTTCTGGCAGCACCAGGTATTCAAGGAAGTTGACGGCTAGAGCAGGAGGAAATATAATGCTCTAGAAGGGTATGGCAACCAGTATTGACCAATACACTCCAGTATTCTTGGTTGGAGAACCCCCCTCCCTGACAGAGAAACCTGGCAGGCCACAGTCTACAGGGTCGCAAGAGTTGGACATGACTGAAGAGACCCTGCATGCATAGACACAAGGCTTTAAAAAAATATATATTTATTTATTTTAATTTGAGGCTAATTACATTACAATATTGTAGTGGTTTTTGCCACACATTGACATGAATCAGCCATGGGTGTACATGTGTTCCCCATCCTGAACCCTACTCCCACCTCCCTCCCCATCCCATCCCTCATGGTCATCCCAGTGAACCCTCCCTGAACCCCCTGTCTTTTCCATTGAACCTGGGCTGGCAGTCTATTTCACATATGGTAATATGCATGTTTCAAAGCTATTTTCACAAATAATCCCACCCTCGCCTTCTCCCACAGAGTCCAATAGTCTGTTTTCTACATCTGTGTCTCTTTTGCTGTCTTGTATATAGGGTCATCATTATCATCTTTCTAAATTCCATATATATATACATTAATATACTATGTTAGTGTTTTTCTTTCTGATTTACTTCATTCTGTTTAATAGTGTACAGTTTCATCCACCTTATTAAAACTGATTCAAATTCATTCTTTTTAATAGCTGAGTAATATTCCATTGTGTATATGTACCACAGCTTTCTTATCCATTCATCTGCTGATGGACATCTAGGTTGCTTCCATGTCCCAGCTATTGTAAACAGTGCTGCGATGAACATTGGGATACACGTGTCTCTTTCAGTTCTGTTTTCCTCAATGTGTGTGACCAGCAGTGGGATTGCTGGGTCATATGGGAGTTCTATTTCCAGTTCTTTAAGGAACCTCCACACTGTTCTCCACAGTGGCTGTACTAGTTTGCATTCCCACCAACAATGTAAGAGGGTTCCCTTTTCTCCGCACCCTCTCCAGCATTTATTGTTTGTAGAATTTTTGATAGCAGCCATTCTGACTGGCATGAGATGGTACCTCATTGTGGTTTTGATTTGCATTTCTCTTATAATGAGTGATATTGAGCATCTTTTCATGTGTATGTTAGCCATCTGTATGTCTTCTTTGGAGAAATGTCTATTTAGTTCTTTGGCCCATTTTTTGATTGGGTCATTTATTTCTCTGGAATTGAGCTGCAGGTGTTGCTTGTATGTTTTTGAGATTGATTCTTTGTCAGTTGCTTCATTTGTTATTATTTTCTCCCATTCTGAAGGCTGTCTTTTCACCTTGCTTATAGTTTCCTTTGTTGTGCAGAAGCTTTTAAGTTTAATTAGGTCCCATTTGTTTATTTTTGCTTTTATTTCCAATATTCTGGGAGGTGGGTCATAGAGGATCCTGCTGTGATTTATGTCGGAGAGTGTTTTGCCTGTTTTCCTCTAGGAGCTTCATTGTTTCTGTTCTTACATTTAGATCTTTAATCTATTTTGAGTTTATTTTTGTGTATGGTGTTAGAAAGTGTTCTAGTTTCATTCTTTTACAAATGGTTGAAGTTTTCCCAGCACCACTTGTTAAAGAGATTGTCTTTTCTCCATTGTATATTCTTGCCTCCTTTTTCAAAGATAAGGAGACACAAGTCTTCTGTTTTTTTTTTTTTTTTTTTTTTCCTGTGTCAGCTATGCTTAGTGAGATTTGAGCATGAAGGTGGTACAGCTTCTTGGCTTTTAGGGACCCTGGTGGTGCCAAATGTGCATGGACACGAACTGCCTCTGCTGCAAGACTTATGGCTATATTGGAGTCTTGTTTTGAGCCCCTTGTATCTGGCGATCAGAAGGCCTTTGGCCAGTCTTTCTCCACAGCTCTGCCCATTCAGGCACATAGAGGTCTTCCTTGCATGTGGCCCTTCTCTGTTTTTCAGCACGTCAGGCACATAGAGGGACCTCCCTGGCTGGGGTCCTACTCTGTAAATGGACATGTCAAGCACTTAAAGGGGCACCCTGGGAGGGGTCCTACTCCATAGTTCAGTTCATCAAGCATTTGATGGGACATGGGCCAGACTCTCTACTGTTCAGCTGCTAATGCTGGTGGATGGGAAGAGACAGGCTATGGTGATGGCTCCACCCACTATGCGTGATTCAATAGTATCACCTTGCTTCCATGGCTGCCCAGCTTTCTGCCACATGCATTTCCCACCACAATCTTCTTATTCACACCTCCTTGATCTGTCTCTCCACAATCAACAGCAGCCCTCACCCTGGGATTGCTCCACAATCCCTAAACACCAACTCCCAGGTGCTGTGCCTTCCAGGGGACCTGCATCCCTCTCCTGGGTATGTATGGCTGAGGCAAGAATCATCTTATTCTCATCCCATTTAGGCTGCCACAGATCAGATGTTTCACTGTCAGCCTTAAATGTTTCTCCTGTGACTCAGACAGTAGCCCCACTGTGGGGATCGGACCCCTGCTTCAGTTCTTGCCTCACCCACCAAGGACAAGTCCAGTCCTCCTAACACTCCTGTTTCTACCCTAGTTCCTTCATCTATGGACTTTTGCATGGTTCTATATATTCTTTTCCACTCAGGTACTCCTGTCCATTCTCAGATGGTATTCTGCATGCATGTCTGTGTCTGAAGGTGTATTCTTGATATATCCATGGAGAGAAATGTACTCCATGTTCACCTACTCCTTCACTACCTTATTCTGTCCTCAAGATTTTGTATCAAGAACTGATGTGGCAGGTTGGAATTTGCCTTCCAGATAAGCACAATTTTCAGACCTCACATAATTGAGAAATGATCACCTCCACAGGTATCCCTATACCCAGTAAAAGGATCTGTAGCCATGATAGTTTCCTGAAAACATTCTATCAAAGAAAAAAAAAGAATAAAGTTGTTTGTAATAGATTAAACTATTAGATTATTAATTTACTAGAGTATTATTAACCTAGCAAATTTACCAACACAGGGTAATTCTAAATTGTGTGTGTGTGTTTGTTGGGTTGAAATTAAGGATGAAAGTTATATAATGGACTTTTGAAAACTGACACCTTGTATCTATTGCTTATTGTCCCTGAGATTTTGAAAATTAACAACTGTTTAATTTAAAAAAATCTGAGCAAATGAATAACTATATAATTAACTGTTATTTGTGAGATTTCAGGAAAGCAAAGGAGCTCTGCAGAACCTGATGGAGGTCTTCACTATTCTATGAGGCAAAATTGTAAGTAGGTAGCAAATTCTGACCACCATTGAGTATTGATGTATTATCCGTGAATGACTTGTTTGTACTGAGTTGCATTCCATAGGCTTTTGTATTAAATATATCCAATACTTAGTGGTTCGATCCAAAGCCATAAAATCCTAGAACAAAATATTTCCTATTAAACATTCTGGATTCAGTGAAAGTAGATTTATAGGAAGACTGAAAAAGGTCAGTTTTCATTCCAATTCCAAAGAAAGGCAATGCCAAGGAATGCTCAAACTACCACACAATTGCACTCATCTCACATGCTAGTCAAGTAATGCTCAAAATTCTCCAAGCCAGGCGTCAACAATACATGAACCATGAACTCCAGATGTTCAAGCTGGTTTTAGAAAAGGTAGAGGAACCAGAGATCAAATTGCCAAAATCCACTTGATCATGGAAAAAGCAAGAGAGTTCCAGAAAAACATCTATTTCTGCTTTATTGACCATGCCAAAGCCTTTGACTGTGTGGACCACAATAAACCGTGCAAAATTCTGAAAGAGATAGGAACACCAGAACAGCTGACCTGCCTCTTGAGAAATTTGTATGAAGATCAGGAGTTAGGAAGTAACAGTTAGAACTGGGCATGGAACAACAGGCTGGTTTCAAATAGGAAAAGGAGTATATCAAGGCTGTATGTTGTCACTGTGTTTATTGAACTTATATGTAGAGTATGTCATGAGAAAGACTAGGCTGGAAGAAGCACAAGCTGGAATCAAGATTGCTGGGAGAAATATCAATAATTGCAGATATGCAGATGACACCACCCTTATGGCAGAAAGCGAAGAACTAAAGAGCCTCTTGATGAAAGTGAAAGAGGAGAGTTAAGAAGTTGGCTTAAAGCTCAACAGTCAGAAAACTAAGATCGTGGTATCTGGTCCCATCACTTCATGGCAAATAGATGGGGAAACTGTAGAAACAGTGGCAGACTTTATTTTGGGGGGCTCCAAAGTCACTGCAGATGGTGATTGCAGCCATAAAATTAAAAGACGCTTACTCCTTGGAAGGAAAGTTATAACCAACCTAGACAGTATACTAAAAAGCAGAGACATTACTTTGCCAACAAAGGTCTGTCTAGTCAAGGCTATGGATAGTCATGTATGGATGAGAGAGTTGGACTGTAAAGATAGCTGAGCACTGAAGAATTGATACTTTTGAACTGTGATGTTGGAGAAGACTCTTGAGAGTCCCTTGGCCTGTGAGGAGATCCAACCAATACATCCTAAAGAGCAGTCCTGGGTGTTCACTGGAAGGACTGATGTTGAAGCTGAAAGTCTAATATTTTGGCCACCTGATGCGAAGAGCTGAATCATTTGCAAAGACCCTGATTCTCGGAAAGATTGAGGGCAGAAGGAGAAGGGGAATACAGAGGGTGAGATGATTGGATGGCATCACTGACTCAATGGACATGAGTTTGCATAGACTCTGGAGTTGGTGATGGACAAGGAAGCCTGATGTGCTGCAGTCCATGAAGATGCAAAGAGTCAAACATGACTGACCACTGAAGTGAACTGAACTGAACTGAAATCTTAGAAAAGATTGACTCACTTTCAAAATCAATGGCATTCAAACAGGATGCGAATTTTCACACACAGATGATACATAAAAGAGAAATGCTGCTTTCTTAAAATTAATTTTTAAACACTAAGAAACCCTGAGAATATGATTCAATACTTGATGAGACCCTCAGTGTAGAAAAATGGGCCCAGCAAATACACTATGTCTCTTGCTATAAAGTATCATCACATTCTATTGTGACATGGCCAAGGATAGATTATTCCAATGAAAATGCAAAAGCCCCAAAACTGACACAATATAAGAACACTTAACCACAGGGAAATTCCTTTTCAACTAAAGTTTATGCAGCAATTCCTGGAAGTACAATACTTCATCCTAACTGTCAGTTCAGTTCAGTTCAGTCACTCAGTTATGAACAATTCTTTGCGACCCCATGGACTGCAGCACGCCAGGCCTCCCTGTCCATCACCACCTCCTAGAGTTTACTCAAACTTATGTCCATTGAGTCAGTGATGTCATCCAACCATCCATTGTAGACACAGTTTTACTTTATGTAGACCTCTCATCTCTTGAAATATTTTGTCTTAGTAATATTACAGTATCTCTCAATAGCTCAAAGTGCTGCATTAATTTTTCTAAGCAACATTATATTCCCATGTGGTGAATTTAATACAGATGTACACAGAATTCTTCTACAGTGATGACAAAAAGAACTGTACCCATAGAAATGTCAAAGATGCTTTAAATACAAATATTATTATAAGCAAAGTATCAGCTATGAAAAATAATATCTGTATTTCATTAAGTTATACTATTAATCTGATAACAACGCTATTATTGCATTTTATGATAAATTATTATATTGTTAACTTTTAAATATGCCCTAAATGCTGAAAGTATATATAAAATTGTAATAACCATCATCAAAAAAATTTTAAGTATTTTTAAGTACATGATAAGAGTATTATTGAAATTGATTATTTCTTCTTCTATAACATTTTTAAATGGTTTTACTCAAAATTTTTTTGAAACATTAGTTAATTTCCAGTAATTAATTTATATTGACCACACTGATAATCACATTGCCTTACCATGTTCATCTTAAGATTTTGATTGTGGCTCAGATCATGAACTCCTTATTTCCAGATTCAGACTTAAATTGAAGAAAGTAGGGAAAACCACTAGACCATTCAGGTATGACCTAAATCAAATCCCTTATGATTATACAGTGGAAGTGAGAAATAGATTTAAGGGACTAGATCTCATAGATAGAGTGCCTGATGAACTATGGATGGAGGTTCGTGACATTGTACAGGAGACAGGGACCAAGACCATCTCCATGGAAAAGAAATACAAAAAAGCAAAATGGCTGCCTGAGGAGGCCTTACAAATAGCTGTGAAAAGAAGAGAAGTGAAAAGCAAAGGAGAAAAGGAAAAATATAAGCATCTGAATGTAGAGTTCCAAAGAATAGCAAAAAGAGATAAGAAAGCATTCTTCAGTGATCAATGCAAAGAAGTAGAGGAAAACAACAGAATGGGAAAGACTAGAGATCTCTTCAAGAAAATTAGAGATATCAAGGGAACGTTTCATGATAAGATGGGCTCGAAAAAGGACAGAAATGGTATGGACCTAACAGAAGCAGAAGATATTAAGAAGAAGTGACAAGAATACACAGAAGAACTGTACAAAAATGATCTTCACGACCTAGATAGTCACAATAGTGTGATCACTCATCTAGAGCCAGACATCCTGGAATGTGAAGTCAAGTGGGCCTTGGAAAGCATCACTATGAACAAAGCTAGTGGAGGTGATGGAATTCCAGTTGAGCTGTTTCAAATCCTGAAAGATGATGCTGTAAAAGTGCTACACTCAATATGCCAGAAAATATGGAAAACTCAGCAGTGGCTACAGGACTGGAAAAGGTGTTTTCATTTCAATCCCAAAGAAAGGCAAGCCAAAGAATGCTCAAACTACCGCACAATTGCACTCATCTCACATGCTAGTAAAGTAATGCTCAAAATTCTCCAAACAAGTCTTTAGCAATGCGTGAACCATGAACTTCCTGATGTTCAAGCTGGTTTTAGAAAAGGCAGAAGAACCAGAGATCAAATTGTCAACATCTGCTGAATCATGGAAAAAGCAAGAGAATTCCAGAACAATATCTATTTCTGCTTTATTGACTATGCCAAAGCCTTTGACTGTGTGGATCACAATAAACTGTGGGAAATTCTGAAAGAGATAGGAATACCAGACCACCTGACCTGCCTCTTGAGAAATCTGTATGCAGGTCAGGAAGCAACAGTTAGAACTGGACATGGAACAACAGACTGGTTTCCAATAGGCAAAGGAGTACATCAAGGCTGTATATTGTCACCCTGCTTATTTAACTTCTATGCAGAGTACACCATGAGAAATGCTGGACTGAAAGAAACACAAGCTGGAATCAAGATTGCTGGGAGAAATATCAATAACCTCAGATATGCAGACGACACCACCCTTATGGCAGAAAGTGAAGATGAGCTAAAAAGCCTCTTGATGAAAGTGAAAGTGGAGAGCGAAAATGTTAGCTTAAAGCTCAACATTCAGAAAACGAAGATCATGGCATCTGATTCCATCACTTCATGGGAAATAGATGGGGAAACAGTGGAAACAGTGTCAGACTTTATTTTTTGGGGCTCCAAAATCACTGCAGATGGTGACTGCAGCCATGAAATTAAAAGATGCTTACTGCTTGGGAGAAAAGTTATGACCATTCTAGATAGCATATTCGAAAGCAGAGACATTACTTTGCCTACTAAGTCCATCTAGTCAAGGCTATGGTTTTTCCAGTGGTCATGTATGGATGTGAGAGTTGGACTGTGAAGAAGGCTGAGTGCTGAAGAATTGATGCTTTTGAACTGTTGGAGAAGACTCTTGAGAGTCTCTTGGACTGCAAGGAGATCCAACCAGTCCATTCTGAAGGAGCTTAACCCTGGGATTTCTTTGGAAGGAATGATGCTAAAGCTGAAACTTCAGTACTTTGGACACCTCATGCAAACAGTTGGAAAAGATGGAGGAATTGGGGGCAGGAGGAGAAGGGGATGATAGAGGCTGGATGGCATCACCAACTCGATGGACATGAGTCTGAGTGAACTCTGGGAGTTGGTGATGGACAGGGAGGCCTGGCGTGCTGCAATTCATGTGGTCGCAAGAGTCGCACATGACTGAGCGGCTGAACTGAACTGAACTAAACTGAAGTTATTGTCTTAAATTTATATCCTTAAGCATAAACTTTCTGGTCCCTAGTCACACAGAGAAATTGAGGCAAAATATTTGATATACAGCATCAATTATAATGTAATCCTCAGTTAAATACCTCTACACTGTCTACAGTGAATGTTACTTAGTAAATATGTGGCACAATACAGGAAAACAACTTACACATTTCACAATTAAAAGTTAAAAGTTATACAATTAAAAATCAAGATAAACTGCGTAATTGCTATTAGAGGCTAAACTTTTATTTTTAATATAAGTTTAAACAAATATTTGACATTTATAAGAGTTGCCCCTTTGAAATTTGCCAAAAAAAGAGGCAATTTCAAAATCCTATCAGCCCTATTGCCACTCCTGTCACCCTACGAATCACCCAGTCTTTACCAACATTGACCCTGGACATGGGAGTTTCTTGGAATATGTGATGTGGTGTTATTTCTGTGCTTAAGTGTAAAATCACAGGTAAATCTATATTAATCATGTGAGTAGCAGTTTCCCATTCTGGTGATTCAACTTTTCAGTTCAATTTCAAATGTTTGCTTTTTTCTGAGTTGTAAAAGTAGTCCTCTTACTTTCAACCTGTTCAACATGAACTTTTAAATCCACAAACACAAATTTCCCTAAAGGAATTTTATTCTTATGTTAAATCACATCTAGAAACTACACATGTCAAAATTATTTCTACTCTGCTGAATCAGCTAAAGAACAAAATTACATTTTGAAGATAGAAAATTAAAATGATTTCTTCTCTTCAAGTGTTTGAAGTATCTTAAAGATATGTTGAATATATATTCAGTAGATTCAATAAGTTTTAAAAAATCTAATTTACTCTTTAAACCTTCCTAGAACAATGAACTGACAAGTCATATAATTTTCACTTTCTTAATTTAATGCTCTTGAAATATACACATATCAATACTTTCAGAAAGTTGACTTTCAAACAATAATCTTGGCAAAGGGTAATCAAGCTTTATTTTCCTAAACAATGAAGTTTATATAAACATTTGAAGTCCAGTTGAAATGTCTTAGCAATTCTGACTATAATTTAACAACTATAATTACTCCAGATCTTATAATATCTCTTTGTGAATTAGAATTAGATAATGTAAACCCAACTGTAATACAAGCAAACTATATTATACAAGATGTTCTTTCTTCTTAGGTTGTGTTTAAATATAATATCAATTTTGTAGATGAAATATTCCAACTTCGCTAGTACATGGAACATCATTTCTCAAGCTATACTGGTTATAAAGACCATCCTGGGATGTGTTAAATTGGAAAAAAAAAAAAAAGATTCTGTAGGTTTGGGTTCTAACCTGAGAGTCTACATTTATAACAAGCTCCCAGCTGATGCATTACTATATACTGGCAAATCTGATAAATGTTTCTTGTTTCTTTAGATTGATGCTCCATTCCCAGTGTCCTTGTCCCTCCATCACACTTACAGCTGGAGAAAGAGAATCTGAAAAATGGTGGAAATAAGGAAAAATTCAACAAAAGTAATTAAAATAAATACAGTGTTTCCTAAGCCATTTTCTATCCTGTGACTCTCTGAATTATGAATTTTAAATTTCTACCTTTTATTCTGGTATCTGAGTACAGAAAATCTCCCCTAACCCAAATCTATAATATTGAATATCCATAATATTGAAGATTCTTCTCATAGTATTTGTTAACTGTAGTTCCGTAGCAGAGTTCCCAAAACTTCATTGTTTAAAATAAATCATATTTATTATCTCACAGTTCTTTAAGGTCAGGAATTTGTGTAGGGCTTAGCTCAGTGATTCTGGCTTAGCATCTCTCAAAAACTGCACTCTGGGGCTGCAGTCATTTCAAAACTCGACTGGGGAAAGATTCCTTCCAAACTCATTTATGTGGCTGATGGCAGCTTCAGGTCCTCACTGGCTCTTGGCTGAAATCATCAGTTATTTTTGCCATATGAGCTCTTCACAACATGGCATCTGGATTCCCTCAGAGTAAGTGAACGAGAGTACAATAGAGGACACCCCAACAGAAGCACAGTCGTTTGGTAACCTAACCTCAGAAGTGACAAACCAACACTTCTGCCTTATTCTGTTCATTAGAAGCAAGTCAATTAATCAGTCACACTCAAGGCGACAGAAATACACAGATACAAGTATTAGGAGATTGGAATCATTGTGGGTCATGTTGGAGGCTGCTGCTTATACCCATATTTCAAGAAATGAGTTCTTATTCCATTCTTCAATTAAATAGAGCTGAAATGGGAAAATTACCTAATTTACTGAGTTTCTATTATGTGCTGTGCTTAGACTCTAGTGAAACGGTAGCAATACCTGTAGCTTTCATTACAGAGAGGGGAGAATAGAAAAATCAGAAGCTGACAATATGTGTCATAAAGAAAAAATAATAAAACTGAGTGATAAAATAAAATGGCTGATAGAATGAGTGGCTAATTATTTTAACTAGTCGGGAAAAGTTTATTTGTAGAAGTACTTCTGAGATGATAATTGAATGGTAAAAAGGAAGTAGCCTTATATTCTCATAGAAACAGGTACATTGTTGAGAGCAGAATATTGCTAGCAAAGGGAAGAATAATGCAAAAGATTCAAGGATAGGGAGATCCTTGACAATTAGGAAAATTATGGGATGTCCTGGAGACATGTAAATTTAAAGGACCAGGTCATATATAATCTTGTAGGCCGTGGGAAAGATTTAGACTTAGTGAACTCAGTCTTTTAAGTTTTCAAACTTCTAAGTGGTTGCATATTAATATACATATTTTTAAAGACCTTTTAAAGCTTAAAAGCTACTTGTGGAAAATGTGCTAAATAGAGGGAAATGTGGCCATGGAAGAAAAGGTACTGATTTCAGTGTTCCAGAAAAGAACTGGTGGCAACTTGAACTGAGGTCATGTATACAGCTAACAACATAGATGGACACAAGATATATTTTTAAGGTAAGGCAGAAAGTCTTTTGTAATGAATTCTATCTGGAGAGATGTAGTGAACTTATTATATTTTAGCCTCCATAACCCTTAAACATATTTCTATATACTTTTAAAAATTTGTCAATCATGAGTCACCTCTACTTAAAAATGTCTGAAAGTCTACTTCCTACCCCTCTTTGAAGGTGAAGTTCAGACATGTGAATGTCTGGCAATAAGATATACAGAGGACAGACTGGTATAGGGTGCAAAATCTGAGCTAGGAGGTACCAATGTTTTATCCAAAAACCCAAGAGAAGAGAGTGTTTCCAGAAGTAAGGAAGATTCAACTATGTTAAATGCTGCTAAGAGGTTTAAGTATGGAGGACAAAGATGTGAATAGAAGTTCTTTTGGCAACCAAAAAGTCATCAGAGGCAAGCGATAAGTGTAATTGGAAAATTTTTTGAGCTAGATATGGCAGAGATGAAGTATTAGGAAGAATAAATAGCAACCTTAAAGAGATTTTTATTCTTACTTAAAAATTTTAATCTATGAGAACAAATGACCTGAGCATTGCTATCCAATTTTTTAAATCGAAGTACAGTTGAAACACAATGTTAGTTTCTGGTGTATAGTAATGTGATTCAGTTTATATATATATATATATATATATATATATATATACATATATATATATATACACATATATATATATATATACACACACACACATATGTTTTCATATTCTTTCCATCTGGTTTATTATAGGATATTTAATACAGTTCCCTGTGCTATACAGTAAGATCTTTTTATTTATCTATTTTTATATATAGACGTTTGTATTTGCTAACCCAAATACCTAATTTATTCTTTCCCCAACTTTTTCCCTTTGGTAACCACAAGTTTGTTTTCTAAGTTTATGTGTCTGTTTCTATTGTGTGTATAAGTTCATTTGTGGTCATATTTTAGATTCCAAATATAAGTGATATCATATGGTATTTTTCTTTCTCTTCCTGACTTACTTCACTTAGTATAATAATTTCTAGGTAAACCTATATGTGCAAATGGCATTATTTCATTCTTTTTTAATGAATGAGTAGTATTCCATCTTCTTTATCCATTCCTCTGTCAGTAGACATTTGGGTTGCTTCCATGTTTTGGCTAATGTAAACAGTGGTGCAAAGAACACTGGGATGCAAATATCCTTTCAGATTATGTTTTTCTTTGGGTATATGCCCAGGGGTGGGATTTTTGGATCATATGATAACTTTATTATTTGTTATTAAAAATACTAAACAATACCTCTTTAAAGAAAATATTGATGTATTGTTTACTGAAGACAAAAATAATGCAGACAATTTTAGATATGGTAGCCAAGGTAGTTCTCACTGAAAAAAAAAAAAAGTTTCAATAAAGATCTGAAAAAAAGATAGAAACTACATCATGTAGAAAGATATCTGAGGAAAGAACTTTCCAGAAGAGGTAGCAGCTAGTGCAGGTTTCCTAATTTCAAGAGTATGCCTGATGTTTGAGGAATGGCAAGGTCGATGGAGCTGAGGTCAAGTAAATGAGAGCCAGGAGAAAACATCAGAGATAAAACAGGAAGCCAGATCTTGAATTTGGTAGATTATATAAGGGTTTTAATTTCTATTTAGAATGGGAAAAGAGGCCAATGGAGGATATTGAGCGGAAGTATAGCATAATTTCAAGATATTTTAAAGGCAGAGTTGATGTATCAAGTACAGAATGTGAGAAAAAGGAGTAAAGTATGATGTATGGGTTTATGTTTAAGTACCAGAGGAATGGAGTTGTCATTTATTGAGATGTGAAAACTGAGGGTAGATCTCTTTGGGACAAATGCTATGAGATAAGTTTTGAGCACACTAAGCTAAAATGCCTATTTTTAGACATTTAATTGTAGATATTGATTAGGCAGTTCTATATAGAAGTCTATCGTTCAAAGAAAATGTCTTAAATGGAGATACAAATTTTAGAGCCATTAGCAAACAAGCTTGTGAAATTGGATGATTAAGATATTATAAAGGATTCCAAGGCCTAAGTCCTGAAAAATATGTGCATAGAAAATGAAGAGAAGTCAATAAATGAGACTGAAAAGGAGTAATCAGAGAGGCAGGAGGAAAATGAGGACACAGTGATGTCCTAGAAACCCAGTGATGGTTTGGTCATGAGTTATACAGGGTGGGTGGATGGGTGGGGTGGGGTGGGGGTGTTGTCAAATGAAGCCAACATTTCAAAACAGAGATGGCATATAATTGTATCAAATGTTGTTGATGGGCCAAGTTAATGAGAGTTGAGAATTTGCCACAGCTTTCAGCAAAGAGGATGTCACTGGTGACCTTAAAAGAGCATTTGTAATGTATTTTTGGGAAAAAGTATCTGACTGGAGTATTTTCAAGAGAGAATTATAAGAGAGAAATTGGAGCTAATGAGAAGAGACTACTCATAGTTTCAAGAAGTATCTCTTAGTAGGAAAAAATGTGGCGATACCTGGAGAAAAATGTGACATCTGTGTGAATTTTTAATGAGGAAACATTAAAAAAAAATTGTATGCTAATAAAAAAGGCCCAGTAGATCATGGCTTTTTTCCCAACTTTCTGACCATATCTTCTGTCTGCTTGTTTGTTCCCTATGTCAACTGCTTGACTTCTAAACATTGAAGTGGCCCAAGCATCAATCTTTCAATCACTTTTCTTTCACCTTTTAACTAATGTTCTAGGTGATCTGCTTCGGACTCATGATATCTATATGATGATAGCTCCCAAATTTATATCACCAACCTACTCTCTTACCTGAACTCTAGACTCTTATATATAATTTGGTTTCAATATCACTACTTGGATGTTTAAACAAAAACTTCAAATATAGAATGTCTAAAACTGAACAGCTAATTCACCTCTACCTTTGCCTGGGACAAAGTTGTGCCAAGTTGTACCTAACCATTGTACCTAACCAAGTTGTACCTTCCATTGTCTTCTTCCCATTATTTAAATAGTTATTAATTATTTAAAAATAATTAATTCCTTTCAACTACATACTTGGAATTATCCTTGAAGTATTTCTTTCTTAACCTTCATCCAAATCACCAGTGAATGAATCCTGTGCAATTTTCAATACTATGTTTTACTATGTAAAACAATTCCAGTCACTTCCTTACTACAGCTACTCTGTAGCTACAGCTACACTATTTCTAACTCCATTATTATAATAACCTCTAACTGGGGTACCTTTTATTTGCTCTCAAATCATTTACAAGCAATACTCAACCAAAAGCCAAAGTAATCTTATTAACTTATGTCATATTTTTCCCCTATTTTCAACCCTCCCCCAATGGGAACCCATGTTTCTCAGAATAAAAACTAAATAACTTGAAAAGGCCTGCAATACTTTCCAGAATTCTACTGTTTCTCTAATGTTTTTCTCCTACAATTCTCATCCTCACCCACACTGGTCTCCTTACTGATGTTGAAACATTCTACACATGCACACACCACCAGATCCTTGCATTTGCTATTTTTTTATCCTATAATATTCTTTAATCATATATCTATAAGGCTTGTTTCTATACTTCCTTTGGCTTATTGCTCAAATGTTACCTTAGTTAGATGTTTCTCTAACTACTCTACATAAAATAGTACCCCTCCTTCTTTGGACATTTCATTTCCCCTGCTTCATTACTTTCCACAGCATTTCTCACCGTCTAAGCCGCACAATTGCACTCATCTCACATTCTAGTAAAGTAGTGCTCAAAATTCTCCAAGCCAGGCTTCAGCAATACGTGAACTGTAAACTTCCTGATGTTCAAGCTGGTTTTAGAAAAGGCAGAGGAACCAGAGATCAAATTGCCAACACCTGCTGGATCATGGAAAAAGCAAGAGAATTCCAGAAAAACATCTATTTCTGCTTTATTGACTATGCCAAAGCCTTTGACTGTGTGGATCACAATCAACTGTGGAAAACTCTGAATGAGATGGGAATACCGGAGTACCTGACCTGCCTCTTGAGAAATCTGTACGAAGGTCAGGAAGCAGCAGTTAGAACTGGACACGGAACAACAGACTGGTTCCAAATAGGAAAAGGAGTATGTCAAGGCTGTATATTGTCACCCTGCTTATTTAACTTATATGCAGAGTACATCATTAGAAACGCTGGACTGGAAGAAACACAAGCTGGAATCAAGATTGTCAGGAGAAATATCAATAACCTCAGATATGCAGATGACACCACCATTATGGCAGAAAGTGAAGAGGAACTAAGTGATGAAACTAAGGATAAAAGTGAAAGTGGAGAGTGAAAAAGTTGGCCTAAAGCTCAACATTCAGAAAATGAAGATCATGGCGTCTGATCCCATCACTTCATGGAAAATAGATGGGGAAACAGTGGAAACAGTGTCAGACTTTATTTTTGGGGGGCTCCAAAATCACTGCAGGTGGTGACTGCAGCCATGAAACTAAAAGACGCTCACTCCTTGGAAGAAAAGTTATGACCAACCTAGATAGCATATTCAAAAGCAGAGACATTACTTTGCTGACTAAGGTCCGTCTAGTCAAGGCTATGGTTTTTCCAGTGGTCATGTATGGATGTGAGAGTTGGACTGTGAAGAAGTCTGAGCGCCGAAGAATTGATGCTTTCGAACTGTGGTGTTGGAGAAGACTCTTGAGAGTCTCTTGGACTGCAAGGAGATCCAACCAGTCCATTCTGAAGGAGATCCACCCTGGGATTTCTTTGGAAGGAATGATGCTAAAGCTGAAACCCCAATACTTTGGCCACCTCATGCGAAGAGTCGACTCATTGGAAAAGACTCTGATGCTGGGAAGGATTGGGGGCAGGAGGAGAAGGGGACAACAGAGGATGAGATGGCTGGATGGCATCACTGACTGGATGGACATAAGTCTGAGTGAACTCTGGGAGATGGTGATGGACAGGGAGGCCTGGCGTGCTGCGATTCATGGGGTTGCAAAGAGTTGGACACGACTGAGCGACTGAACTGAACTGAACTGAAGCCTCCATATATTTATTTCCTTAAAAAAAAAAAATCTTCCCATTTCAGGATGGAGATTCTATTTTCTCCTGTTCTCTCTTATATGCTCATGCTTAGAACAGAGCCTGACTCAGAGTAGGTACTCAATAAATAATCATTGAATAAATGAATCTCCTCAAACACTATTCCCTGTATATTAATTGAAAGTTGGCTTTCTAAGGAGCTTGTTGATAAAGACAATGACTATATTCATGACTATCATTTTTGACTGTTCTGCTTCTTTTGACACAGATTTTTGATCTTTCATTTTTGAAAGTCTCTCCTTCCCACTCCTGGTATTCCTCAAATCTTTCTTTTACCCACTGTTCCCAGTTGCTTTGGAAGGTTTTAATTTTCTTAGCCAGTCTATTTAATATTTATCCTCTTTTTCAGGATTCTATTCTTAACTCTCATAATCTCCTACTTTGCCTAGCTGAACTCATCTGTACCCACAGTTTCAACAATGCTTTATTTCCATGCGTTGATATTTTCTGCAGAATCTTTGTAAGTATGACTCTAAGTTGGTCTATGAACTATTTTTCAATTCTGGGACATCAGTGTCAGGGATCACCAACTTAGGGCCCTTAATGTGGCCCTGAAAACGTCACTTTAACAAGAGCTTCTGTTGCTTTTATACATACTAGGGTTTGAGGACTCCTGGCCTATGCTTTCATATCTGACCTTTTTTCTGAGTTTCACACTAAAATATACAACTGCCTGACATTTCTACCTGGATGTTTCTAAAGTAACTCAAATTCTACACATTTGATGATGATCATCTGATCTACCTCCTAAGTTCTTCTGCTATACCACATCCTGATGAATGGTACAGTGACCTATCTATTGCACTGACCCAGAAGTCAGGATATAATTACTGTCTCCTATCTTTCCCTTGCCCCCACGTTTACTCATTCATCAGATCCTGGTATATCTTTTCATTCTTATAGTTACTTAATTTCTTAATAATTTCTAAGTGTTACAATAACCTTAATGGCATCATTCTTGTCAACATTCATTTTTATTTGTTCCAGACTGCTGCTAATTTTATTGTGTCAGATTTGTTTCTTAATGTTATTTATATAATAAAATAGTCTATTGAGGATGTATTATATAATAAGCATTGTGGTAGATAATTTAAATGCATTATCTCATTTAACAACCCTGTAAGTTTTACATGACATTTAAGATAATATCCAAATTTTTATTGTGGTATATATTGTTTTTTATAATCTGACTACAGCTGCTTCTTACTGACTACCTCATCTGTTTCCATCTTCTATGTTACAGTTGAAATAAGTTGAGTTACTTGTTGCCCTCTGATTGGCAGGTGCTATCTTTGGAACTTAGTTTAAGCTGTCTCCTGGAAAACCTCTCCTGGCTGGTTGCTATCCAGCACAGATCCCTCCTTTACTGATGTCCATGGTTTGTTGCAGAAATGCCCTCATCTTTCACATTAGGAGCATCCTCTCATGTCATCACTCTACATATCTTATTCTGAACTAGGAAATGAACTTCCTAAGGATGGTACAATGGCTTTTTGGATATGTCAACTTGGTTAGGTGTATAACTAGAGTGTTAAGTTATACACCTTAGTGATTCAATCAGACACTAATGCAGGTGTTGCTGTGAAGGTATTTTGCCAGTCTAAATCAGATGACTTTAAATAAGGGAGATTATCCTGGATAAGCTAGGTAGGCCTGGTTGAATCATTTGGAAGGACATTAAAGTAGGTCTGAGGTTTCCCTGAAAAAGAAAAAACATTCTCTTGTGGATGAGAGGGTCATCTGGTGCCCTTGGAACTTTATCCTTCTCTTGATCTTTTCTAATGATTTTGGATTTCTGACCGAATCCTGACTGATATATATGGGATCTCTTTTTTGGTTGTTCTTGTGCATGTCTTGTGCAAAATTTGATGTCTAGAAAATAATATGTAATTAGTATACTTTTAAATGAGTAAAAATGAAAGAATAAGTCAATTTTGCAATAGCCCAAAGTTCTGTCAGCTGCTAGACCACTAAGAACCTTTGGAGAATATTACCCTGGTCAGTACCATTGAAAATATATACTCTCTAATTTCAATGGGGTCAAAAAAAATTGCTTGGCAAATTTTTAACTCTCTCTTAACTTCCCCCTCTATGATCCTGTTCAGTGAAAATTTGCTTCATTTTTCTCATGTTCCTTAACAGTCTGTAACCCTTATTTTACACAGATAATTTCTGTTTCACAAAGAATATAAGTGACTCTCAACATGAAATATTTTACTTATAAACATATACTTCTATACACAACTGTACTTTTTTGCCTACATTTTTGAAGGGAAATTGTTCTTTTAGTCCAAACCTACATTCCAAACTTCATCTTAAATTATCTACTCTTTTATCTTCTATAAAATACTACTTCATCAATCTTACACTCTCCTTTTTGACAATCTCTGTTCTTATGATAAAGTTACAAATAAAATAAATTCTTTACTTTGTTAACTCAGCTCCATATCATTCTGTAAACATTGTCATATTCTCTTTTCTTACATCAAAACAAGCTCCCTAAAGGACTATTTCACATGATCTTTTTAGTGGTCTATGCCAAACATTTCTCCACTGAAAATTATTTTACTGAGGTGAAAAACAAATTCCCAACTTATCTCAATGAACACATATAGGAAGGGAATGCTCCTTTCAACAAATAAATATTTTACTCCCATGTTCAATGCAGTGTTATTCACACTAGACAAGATGTGGATGCAAACTAAATATCCATCAGTGGATTAATGGATAAAGAGAATGTGCTACATACATACAATGAAATACAATTTAACCTTAAAAAAGAAGGAAAAGAAGGAAATTTTGTCATATGTTACAATATAGATGAAACTTGAGGACCTTGTGCTAAGTGAAATGTCAGTCCAAAGAAAAAACTGCAGGATTCTACATATATGAGGTATCTAAAGTAGTTGAACTCTTAAAAGCAGAGAGTTGCAAGAAAGTGGGGTTGTTCTATGGACACAGGTTTTTAATTCTGCAAGATGAAAAAGTTCTAAAAATCTGTTGCACAGCTATGTGCATATAGTTAACACTACTGTACTGTACACTTAATAAGACAGCAAATGTTATTTTTTACTGTAATAAAATTAACAATAACAACAAAAACAAAACTAAGAAAATCAACTCCTAAAATGTTTATTAATACAGTATCTGACTCAACTCTAAACTGGCAATAGATGCATCTATAAAGGCATATTAGGGGATTTCCCTGGTAGTCCAATGGTTAAGACTCCACATTCCTAATGCAGAGGGTCCAGGTTCGTTGCCTGATCAGGGAACTGGATCCTGCACACTACAAGGTAGATTGGAGATCTGGTAGTGCTGCAACTAAGACCCAACACAGCCAAGTAAATCAAGAAAAATACTTTTTAAAATGACATATTAGTATATGATTGCAGGTATGTAAATGGAGAGCTTTTAGTGTAAGGGCAAATGTGTCATTAATTAGTACCAGTTTTCTTTTGTTTTGTATATTTCTTAAAATTGATGAACCACTCTTGTTGTTGTTCTTCAGTCCTGTCCAACTCTTTGTAACCCCATGGATTGTAGCATGCCAGACTTCCCTGTCCTTTACTATCTTCCAGAGTTCACTTAGATTCATGTCCACTGAGTCAGTGATGCTATCTAACCATCTCATCCTCTGCCACCCTCTTTTGCTTCTGCCTTTAATCTCTCCCAGGATCAGGATCTTTTCCGATGAGCTGGTTTATCACATCAGGTGGTCAAAGTGTTGGAGCTTCAACTTCAGCAACAGTCCTTTCAATGAATATTCAGGGTTGATTTCCCTTAGAATTGACTGGTTTCTCCTTGCTGTCCAAGTGACTCTCAGGAGTCTTCTCCAGTACCACAGTTTGAAAACATCAGTTCTTAGACACTCAGCCTTCTTTATGGTCCAACTCTCACATCCATACATTACCATAGCTTTGACTATATGGACTTTTGTCAGTGAAGTGATGTCTCTGCTTTTTAATACACTGTTTAAGTTTATCATAGCTTTTTTTTCCAAGAGAAAGCATCTTTTAATTTTGTGGTTGCAGTTACCATTCACAGTTATTTTGGACCCCAAGAAAATAAAAATTTTCACTGTTTCCATTTTTTCCCCATCTATTTGCCAGGAAGTGATGGAACCAAATGCCACGATTTTTGTTTTTTGCCAGCTACCCAGCTAGATCACTGCTTAATTCTCTGTTGAATAGTAAAAATATATCAGAAGGAATCTGTAAAAAAAAAATCATAGTGTTAGACACAAGCTGCTAATTTAACTGGCAATATAACAATAAACACATAAAAGCTTCATATGTCTTGATACAGCATCCAATTCCTGACCAAAAGAACAGGTTCTATGTTTTTCTGAGATACTTGTTTTCAGTATAGTATGTATATAGTTGTGTAGGTGTGGTTGTCATCTATGATGAGGAGTTCACAGAAAGGATGGGGTGGGATTCACTCCAGGCCCCTACACAGTTTCTTTGATTTTTAAAATGGCACTGTTTTCCTTTATTGGCAGATGAAACAATTTTTCAAACAAGTCAGCTTCCATTGTTTAATTCTAAATGCAAGGGCAGCTTTATTGCTTATGTTTGGCATGTAAGATTATACAAACCTATTTGGTGGATTTAACTCACCTCAAAGAGGTAATTTTCCAAATAACTTCTACTGGCCTGAAAGAGTTAAAGTGCTGCCAGATGGGTAGATTAGTCCTTTCTCAATGGCACAAGCACATAAGGACATAAATGAAATCTGAACTATGGGTTTCTATATACACAAACAAGCAAAACACCTAGCTAAGTGAAAGAGAGGAGCACACTTTCTGTTGATAGACTTCTCTTAATCTCCACAACCGGAATATGTATTTTAAAAAGGATTTTCATTATATTAACAATCAAGATTTTAAAATGTTTGTATTATGAAGTATAATACAGACATAGAAAAGTGCACAAATTTATCGTAGAAAACAGCCATGTAACAGCATCCGGGTGAAGAAAGACATCAACCTGAGAGACACTTTATATATCTTTTCCACCTTTATCACTTCCCTCCTCTGCAAAAGTAACCACTCTTCCCATATCTGGTGCTTTCTGTAGCTATAGTTTATTCATTGTCTTTGCTGCATAGATTTTGTTGTATGAGGACTACTATGAACACTTCCACATGGTCTTTCCATGCCTTCATTTCTCTTTCAATATACCCAGAAGCGAAATTATTGAATCATAAGTTATGCAGATCTGTAACATTAGTAAAAACTGTTAAATTGTTTTCCAAAATATTTGTATTAATTTACCTCCTTTTTAGTGAATTTGATTGCTCCTTGTGCTTCATATCTTCTCTAATACTTGAAGGGAATAGCAACCCACTCCAGTATTCTTGCCTGGGAAATCTCATGGACAGAGGAGCCTGGAGGGCTACAGTCCTTTGGGGCACAAAGAGTCAGACATGACTGAGCGACTAAGCACATTTAAATTTTATCCATTTTGATTAAGAATGGTATCTTATGAAATACTTTCCTGTATGTCCCTGAATATTAGTGAACTATGCACCTTTTAGATAATTTTGTAGGATATTTTGATATCATCTTTAATAAAGTATCTCTTCTTATTTTTTGCTCAGTGTCAATTACATGTATTGAAAATATCTTCTCATATTTTGTTTTATACTGAATCTATTAATAGAGATTAAGAATATTTTGAATGGATGTTCTTGATTTAATGTAGTCAAATTTATCATTCTTTGCCTTTATAATTAACACTTTAAAATATAATATTTAATAGTTTTTTTGCTGTCTCAATACTGTGAAGATATTTTACTTCATCATCTTCTGGCTATACTTATTACATGTCACATTATGATGTTAAAATCATCCTGGGATTGAGTTTGGGGCAGAATGTGATACAGAGATCAATTTTTTTTTCACTGTTTTAAAAGTTAAATTGATATTCAATAGACTTATCAAAAATATCATCTTTCTTTCACTACTCTTCAGTAACCTCATAAGTCAAAGTGCCCATGAATACGTGGGCTCAGTATTTCATTGATTTATATCTAACTTTGTTTTAATACCACTGTTCTTTATTTATTGTAGCTTTGTAAAAAGACTTGCTGAAAGTCCTCCAACAGTGTTATTGTTCATTAAGAATGTCTTGCAAAATATTGGCCCATGATATCTCTCTGTGCATTTTAGAATCAGCTTGTCAGTTTTCATAAGAATGCCCATTGGAGTTTTCACTCAGACTGTATTTGTCTATACAAAAACTTGTGGGGAATTTGACACCTGTACCATGGGCAATTTTTTAATCAATAAAAAGAGCATATTCATTTATCTCTCAAGAAAGCTGTCTGGGTAGAGTTCTTAACGGGCATATTAATATTAGTCAGGGTTCTCAGAATTAAACATCACATCTGATTTTGACTAATTCAGTTCCCAAGTATTTGTTATATTTTAGGTATTGAAATGATGTCTTTTAAAAGATTTTATTTTGCCATTTACATTTGATATGTAGCTATACATCTTTTACCTTTATTCATCTTTTTATTTACCTACTTGCTTATTATTCATCTTTTTATTTATTCCTATTATTTTCTTATTTTCTTCTATTTATTAATTGTATTTTACTGAGCCTTATGATCTAAGAAAGGATTTCCAATAATACCAAATTAGTCTGCATATTCTGTATTATTCAAGTGATGATTTGCACATTTCAATATTTTCTCTTCCTGATACATTTTTTCCAAGAAATCTACACTAATAACTTTTAAATTTACTATTTTGAACTAAAATGCCAATTTGACACATTTTTAAACATTTATTGACTTGCATTTATAAAATTTTACTTTTAAACAATAAGAAAATTTTCTATCATTACTGGAAAATTCCATAGAAGTTTTGTGATATTTAGTATGTATTCCAATTGCAAGGTTTTCAAATTGTCCATAGTCTTATTAATTTTTGTTTGCTTCTCTAACTATTACTATGTTAAAAATTTATCATTTCTAACATAGTAATAGTTAAGTTTTTCACTACGATTATGCATTTGTCTATTCCTCCTTTCAATCTGTCAATTTTTGACTTTTATATTTTGAGATTATATTATTAAGTATATAAAAATTAAGAAATTTATATATTCTTATTGATTTATACCTTTCCTTATAATGAGGTGTATCTCTTACAATGCATTCTGCCTTTTAATCTACTTTTTCAGATATAGCTAATATAGTTTTCTTTGGGTTAATATTTTCATATTATAAAAGTTTCTATCCATTATTTCCAGCCTTTCTGTGTCCTTTTGTTTAGATTTTATTTCCTGTGCTCAGTCCCTAAGTTGTGTCTGACTCTGTGTGACCCTATGCCAGGTTCCTCTGTCCATAGGATTCTTTAGGTTAGAATACTGGAGTGGTTAGCCATTTCCTTCTCCAGGGGATCTTCCCAACCCAGGGATCAAAGCCAGGTCTCCTGCATTGCTAGCAGATTCTTTACCATCTGAGTACATAGTATATTGGAAGTGCTCAATGAATTTTATAAAATTGAATACATTTGATAAAATTAAAAGAATTTTCATCAAATAACTTGGGCTACTTTAAAGTGGTTACTTTTACCCTAGTTGGTTACAAAGCTGCATATGAAAATACTGAACTAAACATCAATGTAAAATGACATCTCTTTACTAGGTTCTAAAGACTAAAATGTCAATATAACAACACAATAAACTTACAGTGTAAATTGTATATGCTAAAGTCATTATGTACAGGTATCAGTAAAAATATGAGTTCTTTTTAATAATCTACAGATAATACACACATTTAAAAAATACATAAAATTTGTTAATAAATTTCTAGTGTTTCTGTGATGGTCTTGTCAGGCTAGCATATTCTCCTCAGTTCTGTCTCATCTCAACAAAAATCTGAAGTGATGGACATTAGAGCTCTCAGCGTGTCATAGCTCTCAGACAGACTGTGTTATAGATCTCGGGTCTTGGACAGACTGTGTTATCGCTCTTAGACAAATCAGTGTTACAGCTCCCTGTTACGGCTCACTTATACTGAGAAAATAACAGGAAAATACATCTTCGAGGTGTGAGGGCATGCCAACCTAAAGATATGAAGAGAAGAGAGCCCCGTGCCCTTTGGCTCCTCTTTTTCTATGTTTTTTCCTCCCCCCTGTTGCGAAAAGATGGCTGCTGCCAGTTTGGCTGTTTTCTGCAGACAAGTCTCAGCCACTTTGAAGGCTTCTATGTCATTAATAAATTATCAGGCCCTTGCTAGCACAGGGTAAGTTATTTGAGGAGTAGGTCTGTCCACCTCCCCAACTTTGGATCTTGTTTGGTTGTTGACATGCTGAAAATGCTTTGGGTTGGGAAGGCTGCTTTGATGGCTGGACGTGAGCCCATCTTCGTGAGGAGTCGGTGACCTTGGAGAAGTCTATCACCTGCGACATGTCCGTGTCTTCCTCAAACATTTTGTTGCCACCTACTGTGGACCAAGCAGTTCTCAGGGTCTGTAGGAACCCAGTATTTGTTTAATTAAATGTGGAGGTACAGCAGCATCCTGCTTGACTGGGTGTTTTTTAAAGAATTCACTGAAGAGCTTTTGGTTGTGTAACTGAGCGCTCTGTCAGGTTTTGATAGATTAAAAAGTGGGGAAGGGGATGTGTACTCCCAGAGCCTGTCAAAAAGAGGTGTTCAGTAAATTTTGAGTGAATGAAAGCCGAGTGAACTGAAAGTCGCCTTGCAGGTGTGCGAAAAGAATATACTACACACGGTGGTTATTTCTAGAAAGATCGCTTGTCTTCTGGACAGACAGATCATGAAAGTCGCCTTGCAGGTGTGCGAAAAGAATATACTACACACGGTGGTTATTTCTAGAAAGATCGCTTGTCTTCTGGACAGACAGATCATGACCTCCCTGTTATTAGCTTTTGTTTTTAATGAGTTGAATTTTATAAATTATTGGGGGTTTTTTTCCAAAAGGAAGTAATGTGTGTGCTCTTGAATCCAGCACAGTTATTGGGCATCTCTCAGCTATAATGTAATTCCTTACATTAACCTCAGAGATAAGCAGTGGTTTTGTGTGTGTGTGTGTGGTTTTTTTTTTGCAGAGATTCAGGGGTTGTAACTTGAAAAGTGGCAGACTTGAACCAATTATCTCTTCCATCTCATCATTCATTTTCCTTAAAAATAAGTTAGATTTTTATCATTACTATTAAGTTATCCATTTACAGACACTTTGGAAAATAAGGGCTTCCCTAGTAAAGCATCTGCCTGCAATGCAGGAGACCCGGGTTCGATTCCTGGGTCGGGAAGATCCCCTGGAGAAGGAAATGGCAATCCACTCCAGCACTCTTACCTGGAAAATCCCATAGACAGGAGAGCTTGATAGGCAACAGTCCATGGGGTCGCAAAGAGTCGGACACAACTGAGCGACTTCACTTTCACTTTCTGGGCCTATGCTATGGAAATTGGGCTAGCCAGGAGTGCTGTTTGTTCTACCTGAGGTCCTGACTCCGGTCCTCAGACTTTCCTTTGTTCTATTTTCTCAGGCTTTTCCCTTCTTTGCCTTTTAGCCACTGCCATTCTGGACTCCTGTTTCCTATTCTAACTACCTAACAATATGAAGCCTTAGTTCACTCAACTTTATGAAAGTTCAAGATTTTCATAACCAAATATGGGATTCACTTGAAGAAGTAGCCCCAGTCATTACCCTTGTGAAAATACATGCTCAGTCTGATTTCTTTTTGAGTCAAGATCCAGACATGAATTATCCTTGTCAGCGTGCATAGTCGTGCTATGACACATAGTGAAATCATCTCTGGTTGTGTTTCATTCCATCTTGGCAACCAAAATATACAGTCTAACTCCTTTAACCTATGTTCAGAATAGACTCAATGGTTTAGCACTATTGGACAAATTTTGTTTTTAGGTAATGGATTGGTGAAGACTTGGATAAATATCCTTGAAGAAATGTTGGTTCTGGCACAGTATTAAAGAATCCACCTGCCAATGCAGTAGCTGCAAGAGATATGGGTTTAATCTATTAGTCAGAAGATCCCTTGGAGTAGAAAATGGCAGCCCACTTCAGTATTCTTGCCTGGGAAATGCTATGGACAGTGAAACCTGGTGGGCTACAGTCCATGAAGTCACAAAGAGTCGGACATGACTGAGCACACACAGCAATAACTAGCCATTGAATAGAAAGGAGCTATTTCTTTCTCTCTCTCCTCTCTCTCTCTCTTTTTTCTTTTAGTATTTAGTATCCTTTTTCTTATTGTTTTCAATCAGTTACCCTTTGCACCTCCACATTCTCTTCTATATTCAGATCTACTCTTATCTGTTCTTAGGCTGCTCTGTAAGCATATGGCTGAGTCTTTCTGTCACTTACTTACTTGTGAGTCTGTTTCTGCTTATCCACAGACAAGTTGAGAGGGGATAAAATGCCTTAGTAAACAAAGTGAAGAGAGTGATAAAAATGCACAGAAAACACATGGATTAATATTTAGAGATATAATCTTGATATGTATCTTTTCCTCTTTATGTATCAGAAAATCTGAAAAGATAGAAAAATTAACTTTAAGCCTACTCTGTGCCAAACAGCATGGAAAAGATATTTACATTTAGCAAGAACCACAATTCCATAAGGTGGATGTTTATAGATGAGAAAACTAAACTTAAGAGAAGTTAACTGATTTGGTAAATGTCACATAGTGAGTGAGAAAAAGATAGTCAAAATTTAAACCCAAGACTTGCTGGCTTCTAAGTTAGGCCTCCATTTCTCTATATCATAGTCATACTTTTGTAGCAGGTAAAAAAATCCAAATGTCTCAATCTATATCTTCTCTCATTTTAGATCTATTATATTGCTTCTTTCTCACAAACAGAAGTACTTTTTTTAGAGGCCTCAATATCTGGAGTTTAAGAATTTTCATAGGCAATGAATTAATCTACACAAAAACTCAATAAATTCTAGATATTTTAATAAGGTTAAGGTACTTTTTTTTTTCCTATTCCCTATGCTGTAGCCAAAAGATGGACAAAAAAGGGTTGATTCTACTCCTGATCCATTGTGTTTGCCATTTCAAATGTTTAGTTGCACCAGCGTACCCAAGTTATTGCATATATGTTATTTAAATAAATATTTTTCGACAAGGGGAGGGAGGAGGCTTGTGTAGAAAAATGAGCTAGTAAAGAAGCATTGTTGTTTAGTTGCTAAGTCATGTCTGACACTAATTTTGACCCCATGGGCTGTAATCTGCCAGACTCCTCTATCCTTGGGATTCTCCAGGCAAGAATACCAAGAATATTGGTGTGTGTTGCCATGCCCTTCTTCAGGGGATCTTCCAAAACCAAGGATCAAACTCGTGTTTACAGCATTGCAGGCAAGTGTTTTTTTTTGTTTGTTTGTTTGTTTTCTTTTTTTTTTTTTAACATAGAGCCACCAGGGAAGCCCTAGTAAAGAAACATATTAGCATTATTTACATGTGATAAGCATTTACTATTAGTCAAGCAACTTACAGAGAGCTTTGCATTATTATCTAGTTAATCAGGTTACGGGTCATTACATTTTTACCTTAACTCTATGAAATAGGTAGCATATTATCCTCACTTTATGTTAAACACAATAGAAAAGGCATAAGAATAGTCTCACTCTAGATAATGTAGACCAGTTTAAAATTTTACTTTGGCTATTTTCCCAGTATTTTGCTGTTTGTGCTTTAGAGCAGTGCTTCCTAAACCTTGGAAAGAGGTCACATGAATTACCTGGTGTGCGTGTGTGTACTCAATTGTGTCTGACTCTTTTCCTTGAATTACCTCAGGATCTTTTTGAAATGCATATTTTGACTAGGTAGGTCTTAGGTAAGGTCTGAAATTCTGCATTCAAACATGCTTCACAGATCATACTGTGAAAAACAGGAGTTTAAATCACTGATTTTTCCTTCAAGCTAAGTCTCCTTCCTAAAGAGCTTTCATACTGATTGGAGTATTAATTTTAAATTTATTAAATAAATGTTGATGATCAGATATATTTCAAAATCAAAAGATTTTTCACAAAGACAACAGTTCAATTTAGAGAGAAAAATTTAAGAAGGTACACCAAACTTTCCCTCTCCTTAAACTGTATATACGATGTATACTAGCATAAATACCTCATGCCAATAAAAATAGGTATAGTTATAAAGCATTTACTATGTACCAGAGACTAAACTAAGAGCTTTAAGTTATTATTTTATTCAGTACTACTAGCAATGTATCAAGTGTCATTATGATTCAAATTTTACATATACAGCTGTGGAAGCATTGATAGTTTAACTGTCCATTATGACTCATATTGAGTAATTCTTTTATCTTATGATTCAGTCCTTATCTTGTGTTTCATGCTATCTCTCTCTTAATTTTACTTTATACCACTCTTTTTACAATATACTGCTTATTTCTGCTCTACACTTTGTCTCCTAATATAAGCATAAAGATCTTTCTGACTTAGAATCTCTACACAGAGGTCAGGGTAAGAGCTGTATAAGATAGACTGGAGCAGACAGTGGAACAAAGTAGTCTGTAAGAGAAGAATCAAAATCATAGTCAAGCTGGGCTTGGATTATATCATAAACTAGGTGACAGCTAGGTGGCAAGGTTCAAGGCAGCAAACAAAAGAATGAGTGACAGAAGCAGAGTGTGACAGGATCCAGGGCAGAGAACAGTTAAATACAGGAGGCTGGTTGCATTTAATGACAAGAACTAAGGCATAAATGATGAGTATCAATGACCCAGGTGGAGTGGGTACTGGCTCTTTAATCCAATAGCACTTTTGATGATTGATAATAGGCTCAGATGGTCAAATGTCTGCCTGCAATATGGGAGACCGAGGTTCAATCCCTGGGTCAGGAAGATCCCCTGGAGAAGGAAATGGCAACCCACTCCAGTACTCTTCCCTGGAAAATTCCATGGACAGAGGAGCCCGGTCCAACAACAAGTTGGACACGACTGAGCAACTTCACTTTCAATTTAACCAACTATGAGATAATAGGTAATTATAAACTTGATGTCTGTGCTGTGTGTGCTAAAGATGTTTCACTTGTGCCTAACTCTCTATGATGCTACGGACTGGAGCCTGCCAGGCTCCTCTGTCCATGGGATTCTCCAGGCAAGAATACTGGAGTGGGTTGCCATGCCCTCCTGCAGGGAATGTTCCCCACCCAGGGATCAAATCCATGTTTCCTATATGGCTCCTGCAATGCAGACAGATTCTTTCCCTCTGAGTCACCAGGGAAGCCTATAAACTTAGTATTTTCATGGCCTCCTTTCTCCATCTTTAAAGTCAGCAACAGTGCATAGAATCATTCTCATGCTCAAAATTCCTCCTACCACATTTGTCATATCTCTGTCTCTCTGGAACTAGCCTGGAAAAGTCTTTACTCTTAAAGACTTACATGATTAGATTGGACCCACATGGATGATCCATGATAAGATCCCCATTCAAAGGTCTGTAATCTTAATCACATCTGCAAAAAATCCCTTTTTATCATGCAACTTTGTATATTCACAGGTTCCAAGGATTAGGAAATGGACATCTTTCAGATCAGTTCAGTTCAGTTGCAGTCAAGTCCAACTCTTTGAAACTGCATGGACTGCAGCAAGCCAAGCTTCCCTGTCCTTCACCAACTACTGGAACTTGCTCAGACTCAGGTCTGTCAAGTCTGTTATGCCATTCAACCATCTCATCCTCTGGTGTCCCCTTCTCCTCCTGCCTTCAGCGTTTCCCAGCATCAGGGTCTTTTCAAACGAGTCAGTTCATTGCATCTGGTGGCCAAAGTATTGGAGTTTCAGCTTCAGCATCAGTCCTTCCAATGAATATTCAGGACTGATTTCCTTTAGGATGGACTGGATTTATCTCCTTGCAGTCCAAGGGACTCTCAAGAGTCTCCTTCAACACCACAGTTCAAAAGCACCAGGTAAAAATCATGAATTTTGGACATCTTTAAGGACAATTATTGTTCTAACACCAATCTGCTCTGTTGGTCATAAGAAGAGAACAAACTAGGTAAATCAAAAGAGAAATGTATTAAACTGTATAAGCTAGTCCTCAGAAGTTCAAAGAAGGGCTTCCTAGGTGGTGCAGTGGTAAAGAATCTGCCTGGCAATACAGGAGACACAAGAGACACAGGCTCAATCCTTGGGTCTAAAGACTCTCTGGAGTAGGAAATGGCAACCCACTCCAGTATTCTTGCCTGGAAAATTTCATGGACGGAGAAGTTTGGTGGGCTACAACCCATGGGGTCACAGAGAGTTGGACATGACTGAGCACAGCACAACAGCAAAAGTTCCAGGAGGATTAAATAACTAGTTTAGAAACTATGCACCAGAAATAATGCCCACACCAGACCACCAAACAATTCACAGGCTTGATTCCAGCACAGGCAGGGACACAGGATCTTATTCTCAGCAGTTCTGCCGTAGCTGCTTCTCAGACTCAGTGTCTATGCCAAACTCTGCTGAATTCACCAGTATTCACCAAAAAAGTCTGCTCCTTTTGTTTTTCTCCCTGTCAAATTGAAGCGTTTTGGAAGTACATTTTACCGGGGGATTCTTAGTCAAATGTCTTTATTTTAGCTGCCAAAAAGACAGGGAAGTACAGTTTTGGAATCTGCTTTGATATCAATTTTGCAAATATATATAAGGAAAATATTTTTTTTTAATGTTGGACTACAAGTACTTCATACTGTACAATCCTCTTTCTCACATGAGGCTCAAAATACCACCTAGATAGTCTTCACCTCCAATACAATGAGAATGCTTACTCAGGCCTAAAAATGTACAGAGGGTTCTATCTATATTGTGGTAATAATATTCATGATTGCATTTTCAAAAGATTACACCATTTAAAGAACCAAAAGACCATAGCATCATAAAAGTTATATCCCAAGCATTTAAGAGCACCTATAATTCTTCAGCAGGAGTAATTTTGATATTTCTGATATTTGTAGAATTTCATATCAACCCAGGATGTTTTTCTCTAGTTTGCAATACTCTGACACCTGGATTGAATGCTATTAATAATAGCCTGTGTTGCATCCATTACTTTTTATCTTACAAGTTATATTAACTACAATAGTATTTTATATCATACTTGATGCTCATAAAGTACTATGAGCAGAAGTACAATTTTTGTCATCTTTACTTTACTATAGAATGATCACCTAAGGTTAAGTGCTTAAGTTGGGATTTAGATTTGAATTACTTCTCTGTCTCATTTTCTTCATCTTAAATTGGGATGTTAATATCTATTTCATGAAATTTTTTTCAGGTCAAAAATAAATAAATGTACAAACTTTAATATACATTCAGAACCAGAAAAAGCATAGAGAAAGTTTAGGATAACTCAATAGCGGCCAATTGGTCAACAGATGATTCAGGGTTTGGAGATGGGAAAGGGTTGATGTTTGCTCACATTTGGTCCACAAATTTTCCATTAGAACCCAATAGGCATTTTCCACTAGTACTAGGAATACAGACTGTGGAAAAAGAAAGTTTGCCTGGAAAATCTAATTTTCCACTGAGAATTGAAACAGTGAACTCTCTAGAAGCATGATATGCAGTATAAACTGTAACTTAAAGGTATTTCCATAAATAGCAAACCATGAAATTATGTCACAAGAACAGAGCAACTTATTTGGTCAAGGTACTCACTATACACTTCATTTATTCAACAGTAATATTTGAGTTCACTGAGAAATATTTCATACTCTGTCACTAGCAAATTCAAAATATTCTAAAACACAGAGCTAGAGTTAGCAACTTGGATTTGAATTTCCTTTTCTTCCAGTTCCTAGCTGTGGGTGCATGCAGTCAATTCAAAATGAGCAATTCCTTAATGAGCGACTACCTGTTGCATTAAGTCCCTATGCTAGAGGTTTTTAAGTCCTTATGCTAGGATTCCAGTCTTCACTGAGTTTATAATCTCAGGAATGTTAGTTGCTGAAAGATAGTCATTCAAAAACTAATTATTCAATTACAGTTTGAATTAAAACTACCAAAACTAAGTAATATGTTCTCTATAGCAAATATATTCCTAACTTCAAAACCTGGTTTTTCCCAAAGAAAATTGTGTCCTACATTACTCTTAGAAAAGTAAGGTTGAAATGAGTATCTTAACAGCTAAATCTTATTCCAAAAGTAAATATGATTTCTTATACTCTGTTTAACTCAAAACTATTTACTTATAAAATTAATCATCATATCTTAAAGTTCATTATTTTTACTAAAAAGTAAATCAAATGAAAAATTTTTGGCAAATTAATTCCTTATAGCTTTAAGAAATCTTAGCTAATCCCTAAGTAAGAATGTCTCCTTCCTTCAAATTAAGTTGCTATAGTAAAATCTAATCATTCATGTCATCACTTGTACTGCTTCAACACATTAAAACTACAGCTCTCTGACACTGACATCAAGAATCATATACCTTTCTTTAACACCACACTGTCTCTTTTTGAAGCTGTTACAACATTACTAGAAATGAGTTAGTATGTGATACATTTTCGTTAAAAATATCACATCTAGAATAAATCATGATGATTTAACTGAGGTCTGCCAAAGACAATAACACACACAGTCAATGAGTATTAATATTTTTAATACACAGTGTTTGACTTTGTAGATAGAATGATTCTGTATATATTAAAGAAAAGGTGCACTGTTATTAGGTTGACCAAAAAGTTCATTCAGGTTTTTCTGTAACCTCTTATGGAAAAACCCAAACAAACTTTTTGGCCTACCCAATATTATTTACTGTCACAAATATTTTTCATACTTCAAGATGTTAAACACATTTTCATTTTAAAGGAACAAAGCAATTGGCTTCTGTGAGTTTCTTTAATGCTCAAAATAAAATTCTTCTGACTTCAGAAAGAAATGTTTCTACCATTTCTATTTGACAGCGTAGCCATATTTGAAAATTAATTTAAGATTCAGCAAGTTACAAGAGAGCAGTTTGAGTTTTATAGGGGCATGTGAAGAAAGTGCTTTTTCTGTTGTGTCACACAAAAATCATGCACAGACTTATTTAATTTCTGCAACAGATATTGGAGATAAACATTTAAAAGAGCTTTCTGTTATAGTGATTATTAATGATGAAATCTTTGTCTGCTTAGAAATAGCAGTTTGTCCAATTAGTTTTTTGGATTCTCAAATTCTGCACAAATATGATAAAATTTGCTTGTTTCCACCGTGATTTTTTCTGAGGCTCTCTTTCCTGGGCTAATCTCCAGATTGGCAAGCTCCAGCAGATTTTAAAATATCCTTTCTATATATCACCCACTCTTGTCCTGCTTGTGGATAGATTGACGTCTAAGCTCGGAGGGTTGTAACTAAGCTGCTTTTCTAGGCAGAAAAGTTCATTTTCCTTCAGCTGTTGCAGAAATCTCCCTTACCTCCCACTAATTCAGTGTTTTTCAATTGTTCCAGCTTGCTTCCAATTGCTCTGGCACACTGTTTGAGGATCACAGTGAAGAATGCCAAGTAAGGGCATCTTCTCCAGAGGGCAGTACCAAAGTTATTCTTCTCTCTTGACACATTACATAACTTGTCTACATGGATAAGGTGTGATAATGTATTTTATTTGTCATCCTAGTTGAGACAGGGAATAGTTGATAGCCTGATTTAAGGTTTGTTTTTTAAAATTTAGACACTTAACTTCCTATTAAACCCTTTTGATTTAGCTTGTTAAATAATTTAAAAATACTCAAAGAACTATCTCTTCACTGTGTGTATATATATATATATTTTTTCTTTTTTGCCTAAGAGCACAGGTTTCTGAAACAGCATACAACAAAAAGAAGAGAATGCCAAAATGGAAATTAAAAATGGGTATCTGCAATCCAACAGTATCTGTTGCATACAATAAGCAACCTAAGGAAAGTGAAAGTGTTAGTTGCTTAGTTGTGTCTGGCTCTTTGTGAAACCATGGATTGTAGCCCACCAATCTCCTCTGTCCATGGAGTTCTCCAGGCAAGAATGCTGGAGTGGGTAGTCTTTTCCTTCTCCAGGAGGGTCTTCCCAACATAGGGATCAAACCTGGGCCTCCTGCATTACAATCAGATTCTTTGCCATCTGAGTCATCAAGGAAGCCCTAAGATATTTCATTTGGGCCTAATTTGAATTATTAGCACAGCACTAATGAAGTCTAGGTCATAGAATGTTAGAATAAACCTAGAGGGAACCTTCAAGTTGATATAGGTCAAAACTTGAACCTCCTTCCTTTAAAAGAGAGAAAAATGATTCACTATGAGGTAAGTGACTTGGCTAAAGCCAAACAGCAACTTACAAAGCAGAAGTTAAAACCTAGGCCCATTGACTTCTGTGCCATTGTACTTTCTTCTAAGAATGATTATTACAGCTTACACAATCCCTCATTCATTGTAAAATCAGCCCCAGAAATATGCCCTTTGAGAGTGGATCAGGATCAGCCTCTTCATATTCAAATTGCAAACTGCATTAGTCAAAAACTGGTCAAGAGTTGTGCTGAAGCACATGATCTTCCATTTGATCACTAAATTACATCCAACAACTGTCCACTGTAATGTTCACAAACAAAACAAGAACAATGAAACAATATCCATAAGTTCAGGGACCTCCCTGGTGGTCCAGTGGCACTCCCAATGCAGGGGACCTGAGTTCGATCCCTAATTAGGGAACTAGATCCCATGTGCTACAACTAAGATCTACTGCAGCCAAATATGTGTGTTTGTGTGTGTATATATATATATATATATATATATATATATATATATTCATAAGTTTCAGGAAAATGTGTATGAAAATAGTTTAAATGTGTATTCAGCTGCTTTAAATAGTAGCTAGGTGTTCAGAGTATATTTGTTCTAAAGAAGAGTAGGATGGTTGAGAAGACAATTTTGTCAACCAGAATAACTGTGGTCAGATTCCACCATTTTCACATAATGAAGATAGAGGTAATAAAATTTCTGACCTCATGGGACTGTTTAGGGATTAAATATGTTAAGATGCTTGCTCTGTTGATATAGTTGTTGTCACTGCCATCATTATTACTATGTTCTTCAAAGACATGTAACGATAACATATTTTAAAATTCACATCTCTATCTCATTCATAGTTATCTGTTCTTTATAAAGGATACATTCTTTTTAATAAAACATTTACTGGAAAAATGCATCTGAGGCATTTTTGAGTTGAATTTAGAGCCATGAGCACTAAGATTTCAACATTAAAATGAACTGTATATAAATGACTTTATACTGAGCTCCAGCTAAAAATAATTGCTGATGAAGGTGTTAAAAATGTAAAGTAAAAAGTTATATCCTACTCAATTGACTTTATATTCTCTTCCTCAGTTTACTTGTAAGAAGAGAAAGTATGTTGCACAAGAGGATCTCTATGAGATTTCCAGCCTAAAGCTTTATGATTGTAAGATTTGATTCTATCATTCCCGAAAAGGGAGCTATTGCACTCTCACTACTAAGTAACAAAGTGCCCCAATTTTGCTAAGAAGTTTTTTTTTTGTTTTTTTTTTTTTTTAGCTTCAAATAATAGATTGATTAGCTTTTGGCCTGTGTATGGCATTTTTGTGTCTTTCAGAATTTGGGGGGAACCTAAGTATTTAAAAGGAATGTTAACTTGGCATTTGAATAGTTTTGTTGAGAGCAAAAGTTAGAGAACCTACATAAAACTTAAGTAAATTTAGAATCCTAAAATTTATCTTAGACTATGAGCTAAATGTAGGAATAAACAAATAGAAAACAGTATTTACTATCAGACAAGTTGAAAGAGTCAAGATTTTTGTTCAAGGATGTGCTCAGAACTTCACAAGGATTGGCTGGAGTATTGGTTAGGAGAGAAAGGCTGGATCGAGATGCTATTTTTATGCAGGTGGTTTCCTAGAAGGGCTTCCAAGCTGGCACTAGTGGTAAAGAATCCGCCTACCAATGCAGGAGATTTGAGAGACACAGGTTCAAACCCTGGATCAGGAAGATCCTCTGGAGTAGGGCATGGCAAGCCACTCCAGTATTCTTGCCTGGAGAATCCCATGGACAGAGAAGTCTGATGGGCGCATGGAGTCACAGAGTCAGAATGACTGAAGCAACTTAGTATGCATTCATGGTTTCCTAGAATATATAACAGAGAGCCTATTTTGACACAGACACCTAATAAAAGCAGGATACCTACTTGTAGAAGATGCTGTTTGTGCCATTTTAAAATCCCTTGGAGTTACTTTTACTACTTTCTTGGGTGCTTCTGTCAGTGTCTCATATTGACTGATACTTTCTGGAGAATTTCATTTATCCTATGAAATTCATCTCTCACTGTATTATGGTTCTCCAGAGAAATGGAATCACTAGTATCTATCTGTCTAACTACATATATCTAGAGAAAATTTTGTAAAGAATTGGCTTGCCCAATTATGGAGGCTAAAGTTCCAAGAGCTGCAGTTTGAAAGCTGAAGACCCAGATGTGCTGATGAAATAGTTCCAGTCTGAGTCTGAACGGCTGGGAACCAGGAAAGCTGAGTATAGTTCCAGGCCAAAGACTGGCAGGCTTAAGATCCAGGAAGAGTTTATATTTTATTTCAAGTCTACAGGGAGGAAAAAACAATATACCTCTGCTGGAAGGCAGTCATATAAGAGAAAGCTCCTTCTTACTGTGAGAGAGTGAGCCTTTTTGTTACTTTCAGGCCAAATGATTCAGTCAGGTCCACCCACACTGGGGAGAATGATCTGCTTTACTCTACTGATTCAAATATTGATCTCATCCATAAACACCTTCACAGACATACCCTGAAGAATGTTTGACCAAATGAACACCCTGAGGCTCAGTCACAGTGACATTAACTACCACACACATTTTCCTAAAAGTAATTCAGAATTACTGGAGCACTCCCTGCCTTCATCAACCCTGAATAGTCAATGAAAAAGATCCTGCTTCCTGACCCCAAGCCCTAGCAAGCCATATTGCCATTTATTCTCTAGAGCTCCCAGGGGATTAGAGAGAACATAGAGTTTATCTCAAACTAAATCTTATGCAGCTCCTTCTTGATTCCCACATCCCCTTATTGATTTCTCTTAAGAACACCCCCTTAATCAATCATTAACATGAAATTTCTCATTGCAGCTCAGCTTCTAGAGAACTAGACACAAATGATAGCTTTGCAGCCTTAGGGAAACCTTGGGGAAAGCCTAGAAAATAGATAAAATGTTTAGAGTTTCCTCAACCTCTTCGCATCTAATCTTCAACTCCCAATTTTTGTATTATAAACCTTAATTATATATAGGTATTATCTATAAACAAATTAATGTATATGTAAGCAAATATGGTTACTCATATAACTTAATATCTAGTATTTTATGTACTAATTTGCACTTACATTTCTCTTCCATGCCTTATTTATAGACTGATTATAAATAAAAAACACTAAATATCATTTAAAATTCAAAACCATGTGAACAATATTCAATGTTGAATTAAGTTATGGGATTGGATCTATAGGGAAAGAAATATAATCTGACATTTCTTAAACATTACCACCAAAAGAAGAATCATCTAAATATAAAGTCAGTGTACCTTCTTTGTGATCTCCTATCTTCTGCTGTGTCATGATTAACTCATGCTGTCTCTTAAAGCTGATGTCATCTGCTTTGTTTTGTTTTCACATTTTGCTGAAGTAACTGTTTTTATTTTCAATAATATTCTTTATTAATAAACATTACACAAACATCTCCTTCAACAAAAAAAAGGAACATTTTTAAGCTAGCATTATGCTGATACCAAAGCTAGAAAAAGGCATCTATAAGAAACATATAGGTTAATACCCTTGATGAACACAGATACAAAAATTCCCAATAAAATACTAGCAACTGCATTTGACAGTCTATTAAAATGGTCAGACATCATAACCAAGTGAGAGCTATCCCTAGGATTCAATGATGTTATAACATATTAAAATCAATTAATATGGTATCATGTTAATGGAGTGAAAGATAAAAACATATGGCCATCTCAAAGATGCAGAAAAAGGATTTGACAAAACTCAATACTCTTTCATAACCATAAGTAAAAGGAAATTGTCTCTACATAATAAAGGGGATATATGAAAAAACTGATAGCTAATATCATATACAATGGTAGAAAACTGAAAACATTTCTTTTAAAATAAGGATCCAGGCAAGGATGTCCCATTCTTGCTATTTTTGCTCAAAATAGTACTGGAAATCTAGCCAAAACAAAAAGGCAAGTAAAAGAAGTAAAAAGTATCCAAATCAGAAGGGAAGAAATGAAATTTCCTTCTTTCCTTATGACATGGAGTTATATTAAGAAAACCCTAAATATTCCACACAAATAAATTAATAGATATCACAGTTCAGTTCAGTTCAGTTCAGTCGCACAGTCGTTCCAACGTTTGGCAACCCCATGAATCAGAGCACACCAGTCCTCCCTGTCCATTACCATCTCCCGGAGTTCACTCAGACTTATGTCCATCAAGTCCGTGATGCCATCCAGCCATCTCATCCTCTGTCGTCCCCTTCTCCTCCTACCCCCAATCCCTCCCAGCATCAGAGTCTTTTTCAATGAGTCAACTCTTTGCATGAGGTGGCCAAGTACTGGAGTTTCAGCTTTAGCATCATTCCTTCCAAAGAAATCCCAGGGCTGATCTCCTTCAAAATGGGCTGGTTGGATCTCCTTGCAGTCCAAGGGATTCTCAAGAGTCTTCTCCAACACCACAGTTCGAAAGCATCAATTCTTTGGCGCTCAGCCTTCTTCTCAGTCCAACTCTCACATCCATACATGACCACTGGAAAAACCATAGCCTTGACTAGACGCACCTTAGTCGGCAAAGTAATGTCTCTGCTTTTGAATATGCTATCTAAGATGGCCATAACTTTTCTTCCAAGGAGTAAGCGTCTTTTAATTGCATGGCTGCAGTCACCATCTGCAGTGATTTTGGAGCCCCCCAAAAATAAAGTCTGACACTGTTTCCACTGTTTCCCCATCTATTTCCAATGAAGTGATGGGATCAGATGCCATGATCTTCATTTTCTGAATGTTGAGCTTTTGGCCAACTTTTTCACTCTCCACTTTCACTTTCATCAAGAAGCTTTTTAGTTCCTCTTCACTTTCTGCCATAAGAGTGGTATCATCTGCATATCTGAGGTTATTGATATTTATCCTGGCAATCTTGATTCCAGCTTGTGTTTCTTCCAGTCCAGCGTTTCTAATGATGTACTCTGCATATAAGTTAAATAAGCAGGGTGACAATATACAGCCTTGATGTATTCCTTTTCCTATTTGGAACCAGTCTGTTGTTCCATGTCCAGTTCTAACTGTTGCTTCCTGACCTGCATACAGATTTCTCAAGAGGCAGGTCAGGCGGTCTGGTATTCCCATCTCTTTCAGAATTTTCCACAGTTGATTGTGATCCACATAGTCAAAGGCTTTGGCATAGTCAATAAAGCAGAAATAGCTGTTTTTCTGGAATTCTCTTGCTTTTTCCATGATCCAGCAGATGTTGGCAATTTGATCTCTGGTTCCTCTGCCTTTTCTAAAACCAGCTTGAACATCAGGAAGTTCACGGTTCACATATTGCTAAAGACTGGCTTGGAGAATTTTGAGCATTACTTTACTAGCATGTGAGATGAGTGCAATTGTGTGGTAGTTTGAGCATTCTTTGGCATTGTCTTTCTTTGGGATTGGAATGAAAACTGACCTTTTCCAGTCCTGTGCCCACTGCTGCATTTTCCAAATTTGCTGGCGTATTAAGTGCAGCAATTTCACAGCATCATCTATCAGGATTAGAAACAGCTCAACTGGAATTCCATCACCTCCACTCACTTTGTTCATAGTGATGCTTTCCAAGGCCCACTTGACTTCACATTCCAGGATGTCTGTCTCTAGATTAGTGATCACACCATCATGATTATCTGTGTTGTGAAGATATTTCTTGTACAGTTTGTCTGTGTATCCTTGCCACTTCTTCTTAATATCTTCTGCTTCTGTTAGGTCCAAACCATTTCTGTCCTTTATCGAGCCCATCTTTGCATGAAATGTTCCCTTGGTATCTCTAATTTTTTTGAAGACATCTCTAGTCTTTCCCATTCTGTTGTTTTCCTCTATTTCTTTGCATTGACCACTGAAAAAGGCTTTCTTATCTCTTCTTGCTATTCTTTGGAACTCTGCCTTCAGATGCTTATATCTTTCCTTTTCTCCTTTGCTTTTCACCTCTCTTCTTTTCACAGTATTTGTAAGGCCTCCCCAGACAGCCATTTTGCTTTTTTTACATTTTTTTTCCCATGGCGATGGTCTTGATCCCTGTGTCCTGTACAATGTCACCAACCTCCGTCCATAGTTCATCAGGCACTCTAGCTATCAGATCTAGTCCCTTAAATCTATTTCTCACTTCCACTTTATAATCATAAGGGATTTTATTTAGGTCATACCTGAATGGTCTAGCGGTTTTCCCTACTTTCTTCAATTTAAGTCTGAATTTGGCAATAAGGAGTTCATGATATGAGCCACAGTCAGCTCCTGGTCTTGTTTTTGTTGACTGTATAGAGCTTCTCCATCTTTGGCTGCAAAGAATATAATCAATCTGATTTCAGTGTTGACCATCGGGTGATGTCCTTGTGTAGAGTCTTCTCTTGTGTTGTTGGAAGAGGGTGTTTGCTATGACCAGTGCATTTTCTTGGCAAAACTCTATTAGTCTTTGCCCTGCTTCTTTCAGCATTCCAAGGCCAAATTTGCCTGTTACTCCAGGTGTTTCTTGATTTTCTACTTTTGCATTCCACTCCCCTATAATGAAAAGGACATCTTTTTTGGGTGTTCGTTCTAAAAGGTCTTGTAGGTCTTCATAAAACCATTCAACTTCAGCTTCTTCAGCATTACTGGTTGGGGCATAGACTTGGATAACTTTGATATTGTACGGTTTGCCTTGGAGACGAACAGAGATCATTCTGTCGTTTTTGAGATTGCATCCAAGTACTGTATTTCAGCCTCTTTTGTTGAACATGATGGCTACTCCATTTCTTCTGAGGGATTCCTGCCCGCAGTAGTAGATATAATGGTCATCTGAGTTAAATTCACCCATTGCAGTCCATTTTAGTTCGCTGATTCCTAGAATGTCGACATTCACCTTTGCCATTTCTTGTTTGACCACTTCCAATTTGCCTTGATGCATGGACCTGACATTCCAGGTTCCTATGCAATATTGCTCATTACAGCATCAGACCTTGCTTCTATCACCAGTCACATCCACAGCTGGGTATTTTTTTTTTTTTTTTTTTTTGGCTTCATCCCTTCAATCTTTCTGGAGTTATTTCTCCACTGATGTCCAGTAGCATATTGGGCACCTACTGACCTGGGGAGTTCCTCTTTCAGTATCCTATCATTTTGCCTTTTCATACTGTTCATGGGGTTCTCAAGGCAAGAATATTGAAGTGGTTTGCCATTCGCTTCTCCAGTGGCCCCCATTAAAGAATCTCAATGTAAAGTTATGGAACTCAAAATCAAAATGTAAAAGACAGTTGCATTTCTATACACTAATAATGGGCTATCTGAAAAGGAAATTAAGGAAATTATCTTGTAATACCTCTAAAAATAATAAAATATTAGGAACAAATAGAACTAAGGAAGGGAAAGATTTGTGCACAAAAAACTAAAAAACACTGGTAAAAGAAATGAAAGAATATACAAAGAAATGGAAAACATCCTGTGTTCATGGATTGGAAGATAATATTGTAAAATGTCCATGCTACCCAAAGTGATTTACAGATTCAGCCCAGTTCAGTTCACTTCGTTTCACAGTTGTCTCCAACTCTTTGCGATCCTGTGGACTGCAGCAGGCCAGGCTTCCCTGAACATCACCAACTCCCGGAGTTTACCCAAACTCATGTCCATCGAGTTGGTGATGACATCCAGCCATCTCATCCTCTATCGTCCCCTTCTCCTTCTGCCCCAATCCTTCCGAGCATCAGAGGCTTTTCCAAGGAGTCAACTCTTCACATGAGGTGGCGAAAGTATTGGAGTTTCAGCTTTAGCATTAGTCCTTCCAAAGAACGCCCAGGACTGATCTCCTTTAGCATGGGCTTGCTGGATCTCCTTGCAGTCCAAGGGATTCTCAAGAGTCTTCTCGAACACCACAGTTCAAAAGCATCAATTCTTTGGTGCTCAGCTTTTTTCACAGTCCGACTCCCACATCCATACTTGGCCACTGGAAAAACCATAGCCTTGACTAGATGGACCTGTTTAGGCAAAGTAATGTTGCTTCTTTTGAATATGCTATCTAGGTTGGTCATAACTTTCCTTCCAAGGAGTAAACAGCTTTTGATTTCATGGCTGCAATCATCATCTGCAGTGATTTTGGAGACCCCAAAAGTAAAGTCTGACACTGTTTCCACTGTTTCCCCATCTATTTCCCTTGAAGTGATGGGACCAGATGCCATGATCTTCATTTTCTGAATGTTGAGCTTTAAGCCAACTTTTTCACTCTCCTCTCTCACATTCATCAAGAGGCTCTTTAGTTCTTCACTTTCTGCCATAGGGTGGCGTCATTTGCATATCTGAGGTTATTGATAATTCTCTGGCAATCTTGATTCCAGCTTGTGCTTCTTCCAGCCTGGCGTTTCTCATGATGTACTCTGCATATCAGTTAAATAAGCAGGGTGACAATATACAGCCTTAGCGTACTCCTTTTTCTATTTGGAACCAGTCTGTTATTCCATGTCTGTTCTGTTGCTTCCTGACCTGCATATCGGTTTCTCAAGAGGCAGGTCAGGTAGTCTGATATTCCCATCTCTTTCAGAATTTTCCACAGTTTATTGTGATCCACACAGTCAAAGTCTTTGGCATAGTCAATAAAGCAGAAATAGATATTTTTCTGGAACTCTCTTGCTTTTCAATGATCCAGCAGGTGTTGGCAATTTGATCTCTGGTTCCTCTGGCTTGTCTAAAACTGGCTTGCACATCTGGAAGTTCACAGTTCACGTATTACTGAATCCTGGCTTGGAGAATTTTGAGCATTACTTTACTAGCATGTGAGATGAGTGCAATTGTGTGGTAGTTTGAGCATTCTTTGGCATTGACTTTCTTTGGGATTGGAATGAAAACTGACCTTTTCAGTCCTGTGGCCCAATCCCTTTTAAAACCTCAATTGTAGTTAATATAGAAAATAAAACATATATTACAATTCATATAAAAGCATAAGAGATGAAGAATAGCTAAAACAATCTGTAAAAAGAAGAATAAAAGTGGAGGTATAATACTTTCTTGTTTTAAAATATATTATGAAGCTACAGTAACTAAAACATTGCTAGTTGGGACTTCCTTGATGGTCCAGTGGCTAAGACTCAGTGTTCCCAAATGCAAGGGCCTGAATTCGATCTCTAGTCAGGGAACTAGATTATACATGTCACAACAAAGGACAAAGATTCCAAGTGAAACAACTAAGACTCAACTACTAATAAGAACCAGTGCAGCCAAATAAATAAATAATTTTAAAAAAACCAAAAACAGTGTAGTACTGGCCTAAAGACAGACATATAAACCAGTGGGACAGAATGGAAAACCTAGAAATAAATCCACATATGTAAGGTTAATTGTTCTTCAATAAGGGTATCAAGAACACACATAGGGAAATGATATTCTTTTCAACAAATTAGGCTGGAAAAACTGGATATCCAATTGCAAAAGAAGGAGCTTATACACTATCTTACACCATACGCAAAATAAAATCAAAACAGATTAAAAACAATGCAAGGACTTCCTGACATCTGTTTAAGCAATATGCTCATTGGTGAAGCCAAAACCACACACTGCAAAAGAAAAAACAGACAGGCAAGACTTCATCAAACTAAAATGTTTTGCTCAACAAAGCAAACAATTAACAAAGTGAAAAGGCAATGTACAGAACTGGAGAAAATATTTGCAAACCATACACAAGAAAGTGGTTAATATCCAAAATATATGAGAAACTTCTATAATTTAATAGAAAAAAATAGAAATGCAGGCAAAATAACAAAAACAAACAAAATCCTGGTCTTAAACTGGGCTAATGATTTGAATACAGATTTAATCAGAGACACATAAATGGCCAATAAGTACATGAAAAAATACTCAATGTCACTAACATCAGGAAGATATAAAATCAAATCCAAATCTGTGAAAATCACAGATTTTCACCTCACATCTGTTAGAACTGTTATTATTTAACAAAACAAAACAAATAAAAACACATGTTAGATATAATGTGGAGAAATTATCCACAGTGTACTTTTCCTCGGAATGCAAAATGGTACAGCTGCTTTTACAACGGACTTTTGGATTCTGTGGGAGAGGGAGAGGGTGGGATGATTTGGGAGAATGGCATTGAAACATGTATACTATCATGTAAGAAATGAATCGCCAGTCTATGTTCGATGCAGGATACAGGATGCTTGGGACTGGTGCACGGGGATGATCCAGGGAGATGATATGGGGTTGGAGGTGGGAGGGGGGTTCAGGATGGGGAACTCATGCACATCTGTGGCTGATTCATGTCAGTGGATGGCAAAACCAATACAGTATTGTAAAGCAAACAAAATAAAGTAAAAATAATTTTTTTTAAAAAAAAGAAAATAGTATAGTGATTCCTAAAAAAATTTAAAAATAGAATTACCATAAAATTCAGTAATTCAATTTCTGGATATTAATTGCAAAGAATTTAAATCAGGAACTCAAAGAGATACTATCATATCTATGTTCATTGAAGTACTATTCACAGTAGTCAAGAGATGAATTTACACACTCCCCCGACGGTAAATTCGTTGAGCTACAATTTTTCTACTTTCAGTACATACTTACCACAAAGAATTGGGTATTTCATACAATATATACTGTTTATCAGCTCAGTTCAGTCGCTAAGTCGTGTCCGACTTTTGCGACCCCATGAATCGCAGCACGCCAGGCCTCCCTGTCCATCACCAACTCCCGGAGTTCACTCAGACTCACGTCCATCAAATCAGTGATGCCATCCAGCCATCTCATCGTCTGTCGTCCCCTTCTCCTCCTGCCCCCAATTCCTCCCAGCATCAGAGTCTTTTCCAGTGAGTCAACTCTTCACATGAGGTGTCCAAAGTACTGGAGTTTCAGCTTCAGCATCATTCCCTCCGAAGAAATCCCGGGGCTGATCTCCTTCAAAATGGACTGGTTGGATCTCCTGCAGCCCAAGGGGCTCTCAAGCGTCTTCTCCAACACCACAGTTCAAAAGCATCAATTCTTCGGTGCTCAGACTTCTTCACAGTCAAACTCTCACATCCATACATGACCACTGGAAAAACCATAGCCTTGACTAGATGGACCTTTGTTAGCAAAGTAATGTCTCTGTTTTTCAATATGCTATCAAGGTTGGTCATAACTTTTCTTCCAAGGAGTAAGCGTCTTTTAATTTCATGGCTGCAATCATCATCTGCAGTGATTTTGGAGTCCAAAAAAATAAAGTCAGACACTGTTTCCACTGTTTCCCCATCTATTTGCCATGAAGTGATGGGACCAGATGCCATGATCTTCATTTTCTGAATGTTGAACTTTAAGCCAACTTTTTCACTCTCCTCTTTCACTTTTATCAAGAAGTTTTTAGTTCCTCTTCACTTTCTGCCATAAGAATGGTGTCATCTGCATATCTGAGGTTATTGATATTTCTCCCTGCAATCCTAATTCCAGCTTGTGCTTCTTCCAGCCCGGCGTTTCTCATGATGCACTCTGCATATAAGTTAAATAAGCAGGGTGACAATATACAGCCTTGACGTACTCTTTTTCCTATTTATACATTTCACAAATGAGACAGTATTTGTGACTCTTAGATAATTATTTAAAATCATAAAGATTTCTCAAATGGTAGTAAAATCTGATGCCTTTAAAAGCCCCATTTTATTAAAATGTAGGCAGAAGATCAATATGTAATCACAGTTTTTCAGTGATATTGTAGTCTCAGAAAGTTTATTTGACCTTGGACAATTCACCAAATACATTTATTAAAAGATAATTTTCACACTTGATTTATGCATCTTCAGAATTATTGTTAGGATCATAAAATACAGAAAAGACTACTGAAAACTATTTAAAAACATGGCATAAAGAAAAACACATAAAATACTATAGCTTTCACTGTGAAGTATCTTGCTTGCTTAGTTGCTTCAGTGGTGTTGGACGCTTTGCGACCGCATGGACTGTAGCCCACCAAACTGTCCATGAGATTTCCCAGGCAAGAACACCGAAGTGGGTTGTCATTTTGTTAATTTATCATTCACTTTGAAGATAAAATTCACTTACTCAACAAATATTTATAGCTTAGTGCCAATTGTGCACTAGTTTCTGTTCTAGGGGTTTTAGCTAAATCATGGATCAAAACAAATATCCTTGTGAGATTATTATCTTGCTGGATACCAGAGTATAATACCTTCAATGATTCTGGTCACTCATGAATTTTACCATACTTTTTGCCAACTCCAGAATAAGAAAGGAGTTGTCAGATAGAGAGTTCCTGGTTGGTAAATACATTATTATTATATCAGCTAACTGTTGTATAACTGGTATTATGGCACAAAGAAGAGAAAGCACTGGCATCATGGAAACTATTGCATCAGGCTTATAAATTAAGAGATATTGCAAAGTTAAATTTTATTCCTGTGGATAGTTAAAGCCACTCATTCATTCAGCTAATATTTATTGAGTATCCACTATGCGCCCATCACTGTTCTAGCCTCTTCAAATCTGTCATTGAAAAAGCAGACAACACTCTATCCCTACTGAAGTTTATAGTCCAATGCAGGATAGATATATATGTGGATCCTATCTCCCTGAGGGGCTTTTGAGAAAGATATAGGAACATGAAATACAAAAACTAATTAACACTTGACATGAAGTTGATGTTCACCAAATGGTAGACAAAAAATTATCTTCATGTAAATTAAATATGTATTATTATCAAGAGGAAAATTTATTTACTGCTACTACTTGTGTACTGTCAAGATGAATAGTTTTATTGGTCATGAGTTTAAGATAATATTTATTTAAATTTTATTAACGGTATTGGTGCAAAGCAGAGAGGTAGTAGGTGAATTCAACAAAAAAAACAGGTTTCAACGTTTTTAAGTTATATGAAACTAAAGTACTTCACCAGTTGGGAACATTGTGAATGGCAGCCTTTTTCTCATTATGCAGTTGGCAGGTAATGACTGAGCAGAATGCATGGTGAGATTGCCAATCAGTAACAATGCAAGCAATGTAACACTATATCCAGTAAGATACCAATTCTGCAAAGCAAATCATTAAGAGAATGTACTTCTGGTAGAAATTGTGTTTGTATTGTCCAGGAGATTGAAAAAGACCACTATGCGATTGTAGGCTGCTTAACACCAGCTCTCCACAGGTGATAGAAAAGCTCTGAATTATAGTATTTGCAAATTCCTTCAGTGCTCTGATTTCATACTGTTAAATTATTATAATGATTTATTTATTCAGCATTGCCAGAAAATAAAGCAAAATTACTATTGAATCATAGATACACTTAAAATATTTCACACATGAAGAAAGATACAGAATACATAATACAATCAACCAATTCATGTATTTATGTGCCCAAAAGAAAAATGTTAACTTTTTGTCATATTTCCTCCAGATAAGGTTTTGAAAACTGTGTTCTCATAAAATAAATTTAAAAATTAGTTAAAGAACATTCAGAATAAACATTAACTGCCCCTGAAAAATTTCTGAAAAAGACAAAAAATTTAAAATTTGTAAATATCCTTGATTTTTTAATGTAAAAGTAATGCAAAATTTTAAAAGAATGAAGCAACACCAGATGATGTTTATCTTTACTTTTGAGTCAAAAGTATTAGAAAAAAGCTACTTTTAACTTTCTAATTATGTGTGTGTGTGTGTGTGTGTGTGTGTGTGTGTGTGTGTGTGTGTGTGTGCCTGTGTTGAAATATATCTATGAAATAACTTCTGACATTAGCTGCTTAGAGAATGGCCAAACTTCAAAGTTAGGGTCACACTCCTCCAAGAGATGCCCTCACAAGTGCAGGGATCCCCAGGCCACACTTCTCACTTGCAGGCTACAATGTCACAGGTTTCCAATATCAGCTCAGATTTGATAATTAACTGGAATGACTCATAGAACTCATGAAAGTGATATGATTACAGGCATCCTCATTCCATGCCTCCCTTTATTGCTTGTCGAAGACATTGTTCATTTTTACAAAATGTGGTTTCAGGCAATCCTGCATCCTGTGTCTACTGGCACCATTGTCCCAGCATTTGCTCACCTCATGTCTCTATGTCATATTTTGGTAATTCTCATAATATTTCAAACTTTTCTATTATTATTGTTGGGGAAACACAATGGCTGAAACCACTCACCCTGGCCAGGCACTGCAGTAACCATTCATGTGATTTATTTCATGACAAGAGATCCTGGTAAGGCACACAGAACTAACAAACCACCACCACCTGAAGAATTCTGGAAAGGTCAAAAGGAGATGCCACATGTCCTACTGACTTCCCAGAATCTGCCTCGTTGGAATTCATTTTGGTTGAGCAATGCATGAGCCACCCAGAGGGATCCTGAATCAGAATGATCGGCCAGAAACAACCCAGAAACTAATCCTATAACTGTAAAACCTGAGACTGCAAGCCACAAGCCAGAGCAGTTCTCTTGAGTTCCCTTACTCTCCTGCTCTCTACCCAGGGGCCCCTTCTCAATAAAGTCTCTTGCTTTGTGTGTTGACAAATTCATTTCTGAATGTTAGAAAAGAGCCCTCTCTTAGGCCCCAGAAGGGGTCCCATTTCCTGCAACATTATTATCTTTGTTAAGGTGATATGTGATGAGTGATTTTTCATGTTACTGTTACAACTCACTGAAGGCTCAGATGATGGTTAGCATTTTTTAGAATAAAGTATTTTTAATTAAGGTATGTACATTTTTTAGACATAATCTATTGCTCATTTAAGAGACTACAGTATAGTATAAATGCACCTTTTATATGCACTGGGGAACCAAGTATTTTGTGATTCACTTTATTAGGATAACTATATTGCATTGGTCTGAAACTGAACCTGCAGTTTCTCTTAGGTAAGCCTGTACAAAAATATTATAGCAAAAGGATAAATAGCAATATATTGAAAGATCCCAAATAGGAAACTTCCATTGTCCTCTGCCTGTGTAGTCAGGACATATTACCCTTCTGGCACATCCATGCACAACAATATACAGATTATTGCCAACTAGTAAAGCTCACCCAAGCTTTGCTTCTTAGAATTTTTATTGGTGTTTCATTACATAGGCATCATTGATTTAATCATTTGCTATAAAATTAGGCTCAGTCTCTGGCTATCCTCTCCTACCTGGAGAATGGGCTGATATGGTTTGGTTCTAAATCTGACCTTTTAATTAAGTGACTTGTTTTTCTAGCTTGGCTAGTCTCTATCTTAGTCATCTCATTAGCTTACACCAACTAGGGACCTCCTATTGGTTGCTTCCTTAACTTCCTTGGTGGCTCAGACGGTAAAGCATCTATCTACAATGCAGGAGACCTGGGTTCGATCCCTGGGTCAGGAAGATTCTCTGGAGAAGGAAATGGCAACCCACTCCAATACTCTTGTCTAGAAAATCCCATGGATAGAGGAACCTGGTGTCCATGGGGTCGCAAAGAGTCAGACACGACTGAGCGACTTCACTTTCAGTTTAGCATAAGCTTATCATCAGGGCCCATTGTGAATAACAAAAATATTCATATCACTAAAGGAATTCCAAGGATTTAGAGGCTACCTCTCAGGAATTGTTAATAAAGGGCAGATAAGTAGAGATTTACTAGATTTACTCTCATGTAGAGATTTACTATGATTTTTTTCTTCAGTCAACAAACTGGAGTTCAATACCATGTTAACTATTGTTATTGTGGATTGAATATTGAGAAAATTAGAAAGACTCACTTCTACAAAGTCTATTTATAGTATAAAAGCTTTGACTAGAAAGTCCATGGCACCCAATCTGTGCTTCAAGGAGATGGGAAAGAAAGAATGTGATATTCAAGTCAGAGGCTATTGGTTCAAGACTAATTCTGCTCTATACTAATAAGATGAGCACTGTGCTAAGTCCCTTCAGTCATGTCTGACTCTTTGCAATCCTATGAATGATAGCCTGTCAGACTCCTCTGTCCATGGGGATTCTCCAGGCAAGAAGATAGGAGTGGGTTGCCATGCCCTCCTTCAGGAGATCTTCTTGACCCAGAGATCGAACCCATGCCTTTTAAATCTCCTGCATTGGCAGGTGGGTTTTGTTGTTGTTGTTGTTGTTGTTGTTGTTTTACCACTAGTGCCACCCAAATAGGGTGGTAACAGGATAATCTTGGATAAATCACAATTTTTCTGGATCTCAACTAACTATAATGAAATAGATATAATAATAATTCCTGCTTTGCTTAAATAACAAGTTGGTTATAAAGTTTACATAAAATTGCTCTTTGCCTGGAAAACTCCATGGACAGAAGAGCCTGGTAGGCTGCAGTCCTTGGGGTCTCAAAGAGTTGGACACAACTGAGCATCTTTTCACTTTTATGCATTGGAGAAGGAAATGGCAACCCACTCTGTTAGGAGAAGCACACTGATTGAAACCGCCCACCCTGGCCCGGCACCATAGTAACTATTTACATGAGTTGTTTTATGACAGGAAATCCTGATAAAGAATATGGAACTAATAAGCCACCACCAACTGGAAGAGCTGGGGAAAAGTCAAAAGGAGACACCGTGTGTCCATCCAGTTCCCAGAATCCCTCTTGCTAGCATCCATTTTGGCTGAATGATGCATGCGCCACCAGGAAAGACTCTGAATTAGAATGATCGGCCAAAGACCACCCGGAAACTAATCCTATCACCATAAAACCCGACTGCAAGCCACTTGGCAGAGCAGTTCTCCTGGGTTCCCTTACCCTATTGCTCTCCACCCGGGTACTCTTTCCCAATAAAATCTCTTGCTTTTTCAGCACATGTGTCTCCTTGGACAATTCATTTCTGAATGTTAGATAAGAGTCCAATTTCAGGCCCTGGAAGGGGTCCCCCTTCCTGCAACAACTCCAGTGTTCTTGCCTGGAGAATCCCAGGGACGGCAGAGCCTGGTGGGCTGCCATCTATGGGGTCGCACAGAGCCGGACATGACTGAAGCGACTTAACAGCAGCAGCAGCAGCTAATAGAAATGGAAATAAAATTATAAAACTCCTCATACATGTTATTTCTAAGTCATAGCTCTACTGTGTTTTACCTGTAACTGGATGAAACTTTTAAGGAGTTTAGGAATATGTAGATGGCCTGTGACCACAATATCTCATAGATTCACTTAAAGTTACACATTCTTTTAAACAAACCTGACAGGAAAATGTCAGGAAAGTTATCTGCCTTTTTACAGTTAAGAAAAGTCAAGTAAGAAAGATTAAGTACCTTAGTTGAGCTCACATAAGTGACTATCAGAGACTATTTAGGTTGTGCTTTTCCAAATGACCTGTCTAAATGGTGGAGTTGAACTACATAATCCCTAAAAATCTTTCCAGCTCTACAATTCCATGGCTTTTTTTTTCCTCATAAATGGGTTACAGACTGTGTGATCAAAACATACTAGTGGTCAGCTGACCTAAGCAGAATAGAGGGCCGAGATGCTAGGAGGATTGGGAAATGATATACAGGTCTGAAAGCAAATAATGTAGTTGCTTTTTATAGGAAGTTGAGAGTACTATTTAAGAAAGTTATTTTAGCTATTAATGGAGGCTGGGTTATTTTATGGTTGTTGTTGTTTAGTTGTTCACTCATGTCCAACTCTTGCAACCCCACGGACTATATAGCCTGCCAGGTTCCTCTGTTCATGGGAATTCCCAGGTAAGAATATTGCAGTGGGTAGCTATTTCTTTCTCCAGGGCATCCTCCCAATCCAGGAATTGAACCCAAGTATCCTGTATTGGCAGGCAGATTCTACTTCCGAGCCACCAGGAAAGCTATGTTATGGTAAAAAGGTACATTATTATCTCAATTATTTAACATAACAAAAAATTCATTTTTCATTCATGCTACAAACAGAACAGCAGAAGTCCCACTCATATTTGATACTCAGGAGCCCAGATTTTACAGAAGCTTAATCTTGATTCAAGTTTTCATGGAAAGGGAAGGCAGAAAATCATGAAGTTGCTTGTAAAATTTCTGCTTTGACCATTAGTTTAGTTTCAAAGGAGCAACAAAGAATTCTATTGTATGTCCAGAAAAAGGAAGCCTGAACATATTTAACTGGACATAAACAGCTGCAATGACTACTACTGTCACCTACTTTTTGTCTGTATGATACTTAAATCATTTTTACACATTATTCTCTTAATAATGACAATAAAAAGCTACACTGGTGATGTCTCAGAAATCAGCAGATAACCTAAATATAACTTTCATGTAGTGCTTTAAAACTTACCTATTTCCATTTCACTAGTATCCTCTTAGAATATAAATTAGTTTATCTGATGACATACTCCAAACAGAGACAGATATTTAATGCCTTGACTCAAATAAATTAGTGATATGAGAATTTTGACATTTGGTTTTTACAACCAAAGTAGTATTTTGAGACAAAAACTGGTCATATCCATATAAAGGAACCATTTCATTTAAGGTCCAGGAAAGATATGAAAACAGTAAATAAAAACCATTTCTCTGTTCTCTTTCACATATGCACTTATAGAAATACAAGTACTAGAAGAGCCATATACTTTATTGCCCAAACCAGAGCTTTTGAAGAGTGAAAGGAAATACAATAAGTTACGATAGGACAGCAAGTATCAAGTAGGACTGTTCTATATAAAGTGGAATGTATTATCACCCTAAAAGAAGTTCAGAGAGAAACCATCTCTATCATTGAAAAATGTGTTACTTTTTCCTTTTTCCTCTAGGCCATAAATATTTACATACAGCAGTTCCAGCTAAGAATGCACTTGTGCATATGTTTGTTCATTTTTTGCTTATGTATGTGCATACTTCATGCCAGAGTTTTTTCTACTACTGAAGAGATAAGAATTAATTTGGTTTAAATGAGAATAGCAAAATAGAACTACAGGCTCACAAACAATTAACAGTTAAGAAGAATTCAGCTGATATGTTTTTGTGATGCCTAAATGTACCAGGTGATGATGTCATAATTTTGTAGGCAGCTCTAAAAAATTTTCCCAGACCTTGAGGTTAAATTATTTACTTCAGTTTAAAATTCCATTTTCTGTATAGATTTGAATTTAAATATACACGTACTATAATAGAAATTTTATGCTTAAACTAATATAAATAAGTTAAATTTTCATCTACAACTTTTACTTAGTGATCCAAGTCTCATCAAATGACTTTTCCTCAGAGCTATCTGAGAGGCTGTCTCCAGGGCTCTAGACCTCAGTTGCTGTCTGATTATTCTGTGACCCACATAGACTATAGCCCACTAGACTCTTCTGTTCTTAGAATTTCCCAGGCAAGACTACTGAAGTGGTTGCCGTTTCCTTCTCCAGGAGATCTCAAGCCAAGGATAGAATCTGTTTCTCCTGTGTGGCAGGTGGATTCTTTACCACTGAGCCAGCTGGGAAGCCCAAAGGTCTCAATAGGACAAGAATACAACTCAACTTACAGTTCTTAAATTGCACTTTTGTGTGTGTGTGTTAGTTTGTTGTTGTTGTTGTTGTTGCTACAGTTGACAAAATGTATCACATTTGGACTTGTAATGTAATAACATGACTGGTTCCAAATAGGAAAAGGAGTACGCCAAGGCTGTATATTGTCACTCTGCTTATTTAAGTTCTATGCAGTGTACATCATGAGAAACGCTGGACTGGAAGAAACACAAGCTGGAATCAAGATTGCCGGGAGAAATATCAATAACCTCAGATATGCAGATGACACCACCCTTATGGCAGAAAGTGAAGAGGAGCTAAAAAGCCTCTTGATGAAAGTGAAAGAGAGTGGGAAAGTTGGCTTAAAGCTCAACATTCAGAAAACGAAGATCATGGCATCCGGTCCCATCACTTCATGGGAAATAGATGGGGAAACAGTGGAAACAGTGGCAGACTTTATTTTTTTGGGCTCCAAAATCATTGAAGTTGGTGACTGCAGTCATGAAATTAAAGGACACTTACTCCTTGGAAGAAAAGTTATGACCAACCTAGATAGTATATTCAAAAGCAGAGACATTACTTTGCCAACTAAGTTCTGTCTAGTCAAGGCTATGGTTTTTTCTGTGGTCATGTATGGACTGTGAAGAAGGCTGAGTGTTGAAGAATTGATGCTTTCAAACTGTGGTGTTGGAGAAGACTCTTGAGAGTCCCTTGGACTGCAAGGAGATCCAACCAGTCCATTCTGAAGGAGATCAACCTTGGGATTTCTTTGGAAAGAACGATACTAAAGATGAAACTCCAGTACTTTGGCCATCTCATGCTCATTGGAAAAGACTCTGATGCTGGGAGGGATTGGGGGCAGGAGGAGAAGGGGACAACAGAGGATGAGAAGGCTAGATGGCATCATTAACTTGATGGACGTGAGTCTGAGTGAACTCCGGGAGTTGGTGATGGACAGGGAGACCTGGTGTGCTGCGATGCATGGGGTCGCAAAGAGTCGGACATGTCAGAGCGACTGAACTGAACTGAACTGAACTGAAGTCTTTAAGGTCAACTTTTCCAGCTCAAGCAGTCTTAAGTCTATGATATATTTTTGCTTTGTCTTTTTTTTTTTCTTTTAGAGAAAATATAACATTTCTTTTTACAATTTTTCTAATTATTTCTGGACAAATGAGTAAGACCTGGTATTTTTTAAGGTAATGAATATTTAAAACAATATTACTCTTTTAAAAATAGGAAGATCAATTTTTGAAAAAAATTGTGAGATTAAAAAGTTATGTGATTTTAAATTCTAAAATGACATGGTAATTTGGTATAGAGAACTTAGTGTGCTTTGATAGATAAAATATTTAATCACAAATCAATTTCATTTATGAAGATAATTTAAAAATTATCTAAAATATAGTAAAGATAAATCCAAATGCAAAACTGTATTCTGTGACTCCCTGAAAAATAAATAATACATATGTTAATATGTATAATACATATGTTAATAGCTAATCTAAATGACAATGATAGCTTAATTACTCATCCAGGACTCTCTGCCCTTAAGAAACTTGAAACCAAGGGACCCAGCAAGTATGTACAAAATTTCTAGCATAAGAGATCCCCACAAATACAGCTTACAGTGCAAGCTAAATGTTAAATAACACATGAGGAAACACCTCATGAGAGCAGACACAACAGATAATTTTAACTTTTATCTCAAGCTATCATTTAATATGAGAGATGGTATTTTTTTTTTTTTTTTTTTCCAGCAACAAAGCATTCAAAAAGCTTGACAAGGAACAGAGACATAGATAAGTCAGAAGTATCTGTGGCATGTTGTTCAGTCACTAAGCCATGTCCGACTCTTTTGTGACCCCATGGACTGAAGCCCACCAGACTCCTCTGTCCATGGGATTTTCCAGGCAAGAATACTGGAGTGGTAGCCATTTCCTTCTTCAAGGGATCTTACAACTCAGGGATCAAGCTTGAGTCTCCTGCATTGGCAGGCAAGTTTTTTTTACCATCGAGCCACTGGGGAAGCCCATCTATGACATAGAACTGCATAAAATGTCAGACCAAGTAGAGGTCAATGAAATGAGAAAGAAAACAAAGGGACAAAGGGAAGGAAAAAAGATGGTGTTCAGTTCCTTACTGCAGAGAGAAAACAAAAGGAAACTACAGACGTAGAGACTATGAATTCTAAAAAGTACCAAAAGGATATGATAATAAAGACAATGGTATGTCTGTCAGAGACAACAAATGCTGCCTCTGAAAGTACTAACACAGAAGCAGAGGAGAGTGAATGGGAGAGTGACAAAGACCAATTTCTCTTTAAAAGTGCAAGACGAGGTAAGTCACAGAGAAAATACCAGATGAAGATGAATAGAAACAGAAAACAGTCACATTTCTTTTATCATTAAAACTCTTTCAGATTGCATCAAACTATTAAATGTTTGCAATTCCTCTTCTTCCTTTATCCCACTTTCACTTTCACAAGCTCTTGAGTAAAATGAGCATTTTATTTTCCCTGGCATCATGTCATCTTCCTTATACACCTCACCTCCTTCTCCTTTCCTTACAACTGTTATTTCTTAAAGAGATTCAGGGCTAGTCAGCATTGCTTTAATGCAGTAAACCTTCAATTTTCTGAGTGAAAATCTGAGAGATATTAAAATGAAAGTGTAAATTAAAGTATAATATGGTAACAGGGAGGCTGTTTTCCATATTTTAACATTAAAGTGAAATGCAGGAGACCTGGGTTTGATCCCTGGGTTGAGAAGATATCCATGGCATGGAAATGGCCATCCACTCCAGTATGCTTACCTGGAGAATTCCATGGACAGAGGAGCCTTGTGGGCTATAGTCCATGGGGCGACAGAGTCAGACATGGCCAAGAGTTTTTTACATCCAGACCCCAACAAGTTGGTTATTTTAAATTATTAGTCTGCCATCTTCTTGCTTAGCTGGCTTTACCAATAAAGTTGTATTCCTTGCCTCAACAAATCGTCTCTTCATTAACTGGCCTGTTGTGCAGCAAGCTGACTGAGCTTGGACTCAATAACATTTTTTTTTCTCTATTTGTAACAGATAAACATTTATATTTTGTTAATCTTCAGCAAGGATTGTGTTTAGCTAATAGGTGTCTCATTTCATGGAGCTTAGTCTGTCCCCCTGGAGGCCTGGGGTCTTCTACTGTTGCCTAGAAGTTGCTTTGTAAGATTTGTTCCATATCTGATGCACTTTTGATGTATTTGTGGGGAAGCTGGTGATCTCTCTATCTTATTTCTCTACCATTTTCTTCCCCCCTGGACTCAGTAACATTTTTAATAGATTCCTAAGTCTCTGCTCAAGGTCTTGTTATAAGGACAGTAAGAGCCTTTTTGTTTTCACTAAAAGTTATCTTCAAAATTTAGATTTACAGAAAACTAATTAGAATTAGTTGTTGGATATTGTGGCTCTTAATATATATCACTATGTGTTCTGTTTCTCTCTGTTTTTGTGTTGTGTTGTGCTATATTAAGGACAAAAATCCCAGGGTAGAACACAGGTATATGTCTTATAAATCTCCAAAGGGGTTCAGAACAAGCTACCCCAAAATATGACATGTTGGATTACAGCTGAAGATGTTGAAGGCCCAGAAGATACAGGAAGAGCTTTTTATCCCCCCTTCAACTGCCTGAAAGAATTTTGATAGGCGGTCTGGTTCATAAAAAGTTATTGCCAGAGATTACTTTTATCTGAATGACCTATCTGTATGCCAGGGATAACATCTAATTCCCAAACATGTGCTTATTTCACTGTCCTGTGAATTAGCCCTCCTCCCCTTTGTAGCCCCACAGCCTTATCCCACCCCTTAGCTCAAAAGAACACATAGGCTCCAACTGCCTGACTGCCATTGTGTTTCATATTTTCATGGGAACCTCATATGCAAGTATGTAATTATTTTTTTCCTGTTAATTTGTTTTATGATATATTGACTTTTAGACCACCTGAAGAACCACAAAGGGCAGAGGAAACATTGTCTTCCCTAACACCTATTTTTTGGACCTACTTCATAAGTTGGTGAGTTTGTTGGTCATCGATAATACTGGCAGAAAGTGAAGAGGAATGAAAAAGCCTCTTGATGAAAGTGAAAGAGAAGAGTGAAAAAGTTGGCCTAAAGCTCAACATTCAGAAAACTAAGATCATGGCATCTGGTCCCATCACTTCATGGAAAATAGAAGAGGAAACAGTGGAAACAGTGACAGACTTTATTTTGGGGGGCTCCAATATCACTGCAGATGGTGATTACAGCCATGAAATCAAAAGCCGTTTAATCCTTGGAAGAAAAGTTATGACCAACCTAGACAGCATATTGAAAAACAGAGACATTACTTTGCCAACAAATGTCCATCTGGTCAAGGTTATGGTTTTTCCAGTGGTCATGTATGGATGTGAGAGTTGGATGGTGAAGAAAGCTGAGTGCTGAAGATTTGATGCTTTTGAACTGTGGTGTTGGAAAAGACTCTTGAGAGTCCCTTGGACTGCAAGGAGATCCAACCAGTCCATTCTGAAGGAGATCAGCCCTGGGATTTCTTTGGAAGGAATGATGCTAAAGCTGAAACTCCAATACTTTGGCCACCTCATGCGAAGAGTTGGCTCAATGGAAAACACTCTGATTCTGGAAAGGATTGGTGGCAGGAGAAGAGGACGACAGAGGATGAGATGGCTGGATGGCATCACCGACTCGATGGACATGAGTTTGAGTGAACTCCGGGAGTTGGTGATGGACAGGGAGGCCTGGCGTGCTGCGATTCATAGGATCGCAAAGAGTCGGACACGACTGAGCAAAAGAACTGACTGACTGACTGATAATAGTGGATAACAGCAACAAAGTTCTCCTTCTGTCTCAATTTTGTATTCCAAAAGTTTGGCTTGGATCCAGAAAGAGTGTTCTTTTCAGTTTTTTATATGCCTGGAATGGGTTGGAGGGAGACTGTCGGATCTGTGATTGGAGGTTAGGTTGGGGTCAACAATTTGCAGGCAGCTGGACAGAAATGTGGGAAGCCTGGATACTCCATTTGTGGCTGTTATCTTACTGATCATTGTCAGCTCTCTGGGATTTTTTTTGGGTAAAAATAAAGGGTCTCAGACTATAAAGACTCTTATTTTACTTCTGTTGCCTTTGCTTACTTCCCATAGCAGTGTTCTTGCTTTTTTTTCCCTTGGATATTTTTGGGTACAGGGGCTGCATTTTTGGTGTGATTTTGGTAAAAAGTATTAAGTCCAAAAATAATTACTATGTTTTCCATGAACAACTGTGAAACATTACTTGGTTCTTTAGTGTTCTATTTATCAGGTTTAAGAAATGCTTTTGGGGCGAATTTCCTGGTTATCCAATGGGTGGGACTCCAAGCAGGTTCAAACCTAGGTTGGAGAACTAAGATCACACAAGTCATGTGGTGCAGGTAAAAATACTTATTAAAAAAAAAAAGAAGCTCCTCTTTACTTTTTTTCATGTTATCTATAACTTCCAAAAATTTAGTAGATTATAATTTTGTAAGCAGAAATGAAACATGTTCTTTTCTTTCTGCCTGATCACTCTAGAATTCAGAAACTCTGATTAAGTATTCTTACATGGCAATACAGTTATTTGCATAAATTCAGTGAGAATCTGTTCTTGCAACAGAACATAGTTGGGGAAATGGATCATATTATCAAGGCTTTAACTGCAATGCCATATTTGAGAATGATGTGCATAGAATCAGATGTGACTAGACAGTCTTAAGGAACTCAGATGGATTTTATGAGCCAATATTTACAAAGACCTCTTGGGGAAAAACTCATCTGATACTTAGCATATAAGGATTCCAGACTTGCAAGTGACCATGGTAACATCCTGACAGTTTCAGGAACCTTAGGATATTTGGAAGTACATTGAGAAGAGAATAACTTATCCAAATTGCTAATTACTGCATGCAAAGTATGATGATAAGTTCTTGGCATGGCTTCTAGAAGTCCAATCTAAGGCTCTCTATAAAAAGTTTCAGTAAAGCAAACTTAAACAGAAGCCTGTTTTCAGTTACTATTCTTGCTCCTGATGATGATGTGCTCTTGGAGCCTGTGCTCAGTCGTGTTCGACTCTTTCTGACCTGTTGAATCACAGGTGGCCGGTTTCTCCTTCCATAGGATTCTCCAGGCAGGAATACTGGGGTGAGTTGCCATTTCTTTCTCCAGGGGATCCTTCTGACTCAGGGATCAAACTCCCATCTCTTGCATCTTCTGCACTGGCAAATGAAATCTTTACTGCTGAGCCATTGCACTTATTTAAATATTTAGGACAAATTTAATAAGATTAGGCTTTGTAATAAAAACTTTGTAACAAAAATCATCTTACTTTGATTATCTTTGAATAAATGAGAGTTATAGTAGAGAGAAATTTTGTCTCAATGAAACTATAATCCACCATGTGGCTTATCAGATTTTAGTCCTGTTCACTGTCTTTGAGCTATTTTCAACTCTTTGTAAATTGGATCCTGCTATTTTGAGTATTTTCCCCAGTAATTTGTCAATAAACCATGTTTCCAGTTTTTCTCCCACCCTCCTGTCTTGGTGTCACTGAGAACTAATAACTGACTGTTCAGATCTTTATGGAGGCTCTAGATTGCACAGTCACTGTTCCTTTTCCAAAGCCCTGAAAGCTGGACAACTTTACATAATTTCAAAGAACATACATCACAATAGTTTGGAGCAGTTGGTAAGTTCACCAGAATCCCTGAAGTTTCCATTCTTTGCACCTGAAAATAACTATGAGGATTACATTGAGATCTATGCTGTCATGGAGAGCACTCAGACTACAAACTGGGGAATCCACCAGATTGCCATTGCTGTCCTCTCTCTACTATCTACAGACACATTAACCCTACTCTTCTCAACTCTATACTCTGGACTCAGAAATTAGCCTTTATCAACTGCTCCAACCACTGTTCTTTCTTAAAAATCTTTTTGTTCCCATATAAATTCTATTCATTGGATGTTTGACTGCTTCCACTATTTAGAAACATAAGTTGATGTGTGCTGTGTCTCAACCTGCATCAGTGTTTCCTTGAATGAGACACCATTTACCTAGATTGATTTACCCATTTCCTGGACTGGTCTATTGGGATATGGAGTAGTATCCTTCAGTTCAGTTCAGTCACTCAATTGTGTCCGACTCCTTGTGACCCCATGGACTGCAGCATGTCAAGCCTTCCTGTCCATCACCAACTCCTGGAGCTTACTCAAACTCATGTCCTTTGAGTCGGTGATACCATCCAACCACCTCATCTTCTGTCGTCCCTTTCTCCTCCTGCCTTCAATATGTCCCAGCATCAGTCTTTTCAAATGAGTCTGTTCTTTGCATCAGGTGGCCAAAGTATTGGAGCTTCAGCTTCAGCATCAGTCCTTCCAATGAATATTCAGGACTGATTTCCTTTAGGATGGGCTGGTTGGATCTCCTTGTTGTCCAAGGGACTCTCAAGAGTCTTCTCCAACACCACAGTTCAAAAGCATCAATTCTTCAGCACTCAGCTTTCTTTATAGTCCAACTCTCACATCCATATGTGACTACTGGAGAAATCAAAGCTTTGACTAGACAGACCTCTGTTGGCCAAGTAATGTCTCTGCTTTTTAATATGCTGTCTAGGTTGGTCAGAACTTTTCTCCCAAGGAGCAAGTGTCTTAATTTCATGGCTGCAATCACCATCTTCAGTGATTTTGATACTCAAGAAAATAAAGTCTGTCTCTGCTTCCATTGTTTCCCCATCTATTTCCCATGAAGTAATGGAACCAGATGCCAGGATCTTAGTTTTCTGAATATTAAGTTTTAAACCAACTTTTTCACTCTCCTCTTTCACTTTCACCTAGAGACTCTTTAGTTTTTCCTCACTCTCTGCCATAAAGGCAATGTCATCTGCATATCTGAGGTTATTAATATTTCTCTGGCAATATTGATTCCAGCCTATGCTTCATCCAGCCCAGCATTTCTCATGATGTACTCTGCATATAAGTTAAATAAGCAGGGTGATAATATACAACCTTAGTGAACTCCTTTCCCAATTTGGAACCAGTCTGTTCCTTGTCCAGTTCTAACTTCCTGACCTGCATACTGATTTGTAAAGTAGCATCCTTAGGTTTGTTCTTTTCTGCTTATTCATTCTTGTTTTAATCAATGCTCTTTCCCCTTTGGTACATTTCTTACCTCACAATTTCTAATTGGAATCTCTCTCTACTCCAACTAATATAGATTTTTTCAAAAAATAAAACTTCTCAGGAAGTTTCAAGTGGGGGAAATGTCAGGACCCATCTGTATTCTAGGAGTTGGAAAGATGATTGTAAAGTGAAAACATCTGAGCTGCAGAAGAGGCAGAATAATCTTATATGAATTTCCTTTATCTGACTAAATCAGGGCCTCCTGAAAATGAAACTGCCATGAACTTCCCTTAAAGGAAATTTCCTGTGAATTTAGCTATCCAGGAAACAGACTGTCCATTGCTATCAACATTAAAAATAATGAAGTTTATGAGAATCTTCCCTATTTTCCCATGGAAGTCCTAAGTTCCCCCTCTCCAGTTTTTGTTAATTCTGCAATACAAATCCTTATTTCTGGCTATTCAGTGAGTTGCTCATCAATGAGCAACTCTTGCATGTAAAATATATAAACATAATTTTCACTTCTGTTAATCTGCTTATTGTCAATTAAGTTGCAAATTCCCAAACACTGGATCCAAGTAGGAATAGGTAAAATTTGTGCTCCCAACGCATCTACACATATTTCAATGATCTCTCTTGTAGTGAAAATTATATATGATTACAACAAATGTGTTTGTTAATCAATTGTACATTTAATAACTTCATTCCAATATAATTTATACAGTCTACAAGCAAAATAAGTGTTAGGTTATGACAGATTAAATTCAGTTTGAAAATGTCAGACTAATCACAAATGTTTTCTTATGTATCATTCTAAGTTTTGAATTTAAATGGCAATAAGTTATTATAAAAATTACATTAATTTAAAACATAATGAAACCAGATAGCAGTGGGGAGAGGAGAAATCCCATTAGATACCTTGAAAGTTAAAAGGCATACATAATTGAATAGAGGAGAAATCATGACAGCAAAATCTAAGAAAACAAGCTATGTACAATCCTTTCCAAGAGAACCTGGGGAAACTATCACCTCAGAATCAGCAAATACACAGCAGGAAGCTGAGGAATAACAGCATTCAGAATAGCTGTTCATTGGGCCTTTCACCCTTTTCCATTCTTAAACCAACCATCAGGAAGGAATGGACTTTTCCTTAAGGTCTAACACTTTGTAGAAGAAAAGATTCCTGGTTAAAGCTCTGAGACTTGAGAGAAAAGCAAAGCAGAACTAAGCTTCTTCATCAACTTGCAGTAAATCCTAAAATAAAGGGAAAGCAAAAGGGTCCAGAGAAGAATGACATCAAAGGATACCATCTCACAAATCCATTTTAATTTGGAAATGATGGATGTCACTGATTTAACTGCCCCTTGTTGTCCATGCACTCTACAGGAAGCCCTGAACTTCAAAATGCACAATCCACTTACACAAAATATACAGTCACCACCTGATTCAAAAGTGAAAATGAAAGTGAAGTCGCTCAGTTGCTTTGTGACCCCCGTGGACTGTAGCCTACCAGGTTCCGCCATCCATGGGATTTTCCAGGTAAGAATACTGGAGTGGGCTGCCATTTCCTTCTCCAGGGGATCTTCCCAACCCAGAGATCGAACCCAGGTCTCCTGCATTGCAGACAGACACTTTACCGTCTGAGCCACCAGTGAAGCTTATAAAAGAGATAACTTCTAATGACACATTAGAGGAACATTGCTAGTTCCTTGTACAAATCAACATATTTTGTCCATCGAATGAAGAATTAAGGGTCATAGGACCCTGAAGATTAAAAACCAATATAATGACTGTGAAGGACAAAAATGAAAAATGGAGTAAGTGATACTAAGAGACACAGAAGCACCTAAGGATACAAAGGTAAAATGAAAGTGTTAGTTGCTCAGTCATGTCTGACTTTTTGTGACCCTATGTCACCCTTTGTGACTCTACTGTAGCCCACCAGGTTTCTCTGTCCATGGAATTCTCCAGGCAATAATACTGGAGTGGCTAGCCATTCCCTTCTCCAGGGGATCTTCTTGACCCAGGGATTGAACCTGGGTGTCCTTCATTGCAGGCAGATTCTTTACCATCTGAGCCACCAGGGAAGCCCCAAAGGAAACATAAAGAATTCTGATTATTACCACTCAATAAGATTTAAGATAACTTCATAAAACAAGGAAATGAATAATGGGAAAGGAAAATAAGAAAGATCCTGGTGAAGAAAATTATATAAAACGTGGAAATAGACAAGCCAGGTAAAACATGGACAAAGCAATGTGTTCTTCAGTACAGTACTGGGCTTGATTTTCTAAACTTTCTATACACTAGTCTCTTATGACTCTTAAGGGGTCTGAGATTAATGTGTAGGTTTTTGACTAGAATAAATGCAAGTGATTTTTTTTTCTGGTAAAAAGTCTCCCTCAAACTTACAAATTATGGACAGCTTGGATCAAACTCAGCAATCTAATGCTATCATTTCCCCTAAATGTAAACTTTTTAAATGTTCCTTGATATGGTTGTATTATGGTATTGCTTCCCTCATTAACTACTGGGTGAATAAAATCTTCAACACATGTTTATTTTTATTTGCATGAGAATCATGTTTCTTAAACATTTAACTGTTGTGGAGGTCATTTACTTTGATGTCCAAGTGGACTTAACCAATGACGTAAAACAAACAAACAAAAAACTGCATTTCCAGAAAAGCATACCTCGTGGGCTGCCTGAATACATGGGCAAGTCTTTTTTGACTCAGAGTAAAGCACAGAACTTTACATTTCCTGACTCTCTAGTTGTGCTTTTACTTTTTTTTCCTAGTGATTTTGTGTTTTGCTTTTGTGTCTAATTTGTGAGCTGATAAGTTTTTTCCATTGAGACCTGCAGTAATTGGGAATGTGGGTTTATGATTTGCCCATTTGAAACTCTCTGTCAGATGTATGACGATGATCTATTTATACTGGGTGATAGAGGCCAAACGTGTTTTGAGAGTTTCCTTATTTGTTTGTTATCTACTTATGAACCCAGTCTCTTAAAAATGTTGTGCCCCACTGAGAAAGGAAATAGATTTTCAATATCTACCTGGTGGGTTTTGTGTTTATGGTTTACTTCTGACCTGTGACTGATGTTATAGAACTAAAACTGTAAGTTATTTAGGAGTCTGTAACTCAGAAAAGATTTTACATTTTCTGATGGAAGAGTAACATATTTTCCTACCACCAAAGGGTATTAAAATAAATTAAATGATTAGGTATTCTTAAAGTACCTCTACTCATTTTATAAAAATAAATAAACATAAATCTAATGTTCCTAAAATTCACAGAAAATAAGGAAAGTGAGCTTCTAATGCCTTAAAGATGTTAGACGTCTTAAGAAAATAATTATTATGGAAACTGCAATGTCAGAAACATTTAATAATTCAAATGTATTAAAACTTTGCCAAAGATCACTGTTTTGATTGGTTTATTTATAATAAGACAGTCTATATTATTCATTGCCACATATTATATTTGACTTTATTTCTGCTAAAATGGTAAATTGTATTAAAGTTACTAACATAATGATTAACGTTGCTTTTCACCTTTTCTGTAATTTGCCCACATAGACATGAGGCTTCATGAGTCTCCAGGATGATTTTCTCTATTTTGTGTTAACTTTTATCATATCCGTGAGTACTTAAAATAATGATAACAATATACAAAAACACAAAGAACCAAACTTTCCCCTTTGTGAAAGACTGCTGCTGCTACTGCTGCTAAGTCGTTTCAGTCGCGTCAGACTCAGTGTGACCCCAGAGATGACAACCCACCAGGCTCCCTCGTTCCTGGGATTCTCAAGGCAAGAAAACTGGAGTGGGTTGACATTTCCTTCTCCAATGCATGAAAGTGAAAAGTGAAAGTGAAGTCGCTCAGTCGTGTCCGACTCCCAGGAACCCCATGGACTGCAGCCTTCCAGGCTCCTCCATCCATGGGATTTTCCAGGCAAGAGTACTGGAGTGGGGTGCCATTACCTTCTCCGTTGTGAAAGACTAGTGTTCCTTATAATATTGTATATAATACTGTAAACATTCCATCACTTTGATTAAATAGGTGAACAAGTAAAATTTTTTAAGCACCTGCTTCTAACTTTATTAAATGATCAAATTTTAAAAAATGATTTTGATTTTGCCTTCCCAAAATCAGATCCTAAGCTAAAAACTAAAATAAAATAACATTTTCAGGATATATTTCACAGCTAGAACTATCTTTGAGTATTCCCAGCAGACTCCAGGAAATCACAAAGATTTGTTATTTCTTCTTACAAAATGAGGGTGGGTTCTAGGATGATTAGGTTTGTTTAGTAGCCTCCATGAAACATTCATCTTTCCTAGGCTAAGCTTGCTCCTTGGAAGAAAAATTATGACCAACCTAGGCAGCATACTAAAAAGCAGAGATATTACTTTGCCAACAAAGGTCCATCTAGTCAAAGCTATGGTTTTTCAGTAGTCACGTATGGATGTGAGAGTTGTACCATAAAGAACTGAGGGCCAAAGAATTAATGCTTCTGAAATTTGGTGTTGGAGAAGACTCTTGAGAGTCTCTTGGACAGCAAGGAGATCCAACCAGTCCATCCCAAAGGAAACCAGTCCTGAATATTCTTTGGAAGGACTGATACTGATGCTGAAACTCCAATACTTTGGCCACCTGATGTGAAGAACTGAATCATTTGAAAAGACCCTGATGCTGGGAAGGACTGAAGGCAGGAGAAGAAGGAGGACAGAGGATGAGATGGTTGGATGGCATCACCGTCTCAAAGGACATGAGCTTGAGTAAGCTCCAGGAGTTGGCAATGGGCAGGGAAGCCTGGCGTGCTGCAGTCCGTGGGGTCGCAGAGTCAGACACAGCTGAGCACCTGAACTGAACTGAACTGAGTATTCAAAAAGGAACCATTCTGATAAGTGTATAAAGGATTTTTCAATTTTATTCCTTTCATATAATTTCAGGGTAAGTAAAATTAAAAGCTAGCTGATGGGTCAAACAAACTCCTAATATGTCTTGCATAGGAAGTTGGCACCTTTGGAATGAGGGGCCACTTGCACCTATTATGTTATATTTGACCTTAGGAATCTCTGCCTAAACTGAGACAATAGAAAAATGACAGTTAACATGCTGCCACCCTAATACACATTAGAGCTTATCACAAACCAAGCATTTCCATGAATACTTTATGTGTACAAACTCATTTAATCTTCAAACTGCTACTAAAATTAGCTCATTTTATCCTCAATCTTCCTTTAAGTTCATATAAATATTCCTATTTAAATGTAATCAGGTCTTTTTGAATGAAAATAACTGTCATGCCATCCCCTGGAAAACTGTGACTGTTAGAAACATGACCAAATAGCACAACTCCACATGTTTAAGAACAGAGTGAAGTAAGTCAGAAAGGAAAACAGCAATACAGTATATTAATGCATATATATGGAATTTAGAAAGATGGTAATGATGACCCTATATGCCAGACAGCAAAAGAGACACAGATATAAAAAATAGACTTTTGAACTCTGTGGGAGAAGGCGAGGGTGGGATGATTTGAGAGAATAGCATTGAAACGTGTATATTACCATATATGAAATAGATCGCCAGTCCAGGTTGGATGCATGAGACAGGGCATTCTCTGGTGCATTGGGACAACCCTGAGGGATGGGATGGGGAGGGATGTAGGAGAGAGGTTCAAGATGGGGGACACATGTATACCCACGGCTGATTCATGTCAATATATGGCAAAAATGACTGTGAAGCTCGCTCAGTCGTGTCCGACTCTTTGCGACCCCATGGTCTGTAGCCTACCATGCTCCTCCATCCGTGGGATTCTCCAGGCAAGAATACTGGAGTGGGTTGCCATTTCCTTCTCCAGGAGATCTTCCCAACCCAGGAATCGAACCCGGGTCTCCTGCATTGTAGGCAGACGCTTTACCATCTGAGCTACCAGGAAAGCTTGTAAAGTAATTAGCCTCCAATTAAAATAAATTTGAAAAAAGAAGAAGATTTTTTTTACATTGAGAGAAATCCCCAGTGATCTTTATGGCACAGTGAAAATACCTGCTGCTCAATATGTAGGGATCTGGCCTGCACTCTAGCCCATTTGGGCAGGCACAGTGTAAGTAGGAATGGTCAAAATCCTGAGAAATCCTGTTGTAAGAAAGAGGTTTCACTTTCTCTATCAAATGTGGTAGTAAAAAAACATCATGTAATATACTAAAAAATAAAAAGGAAAAAAATAATCAAACTGTGATACAGAGACATAAATTAACGTCTAAAATAATGGCAGGGTTTAATTTAAAAGTTTCCCTATACTGAACCTAAGGATAAGGAGGTCATCATATGATTAAAAAAAAGAAAAAATAAGATGAAACTATCATGATTTCCTGTGGCCTACTAGAATAATCTTAAACACATGTAACACTAAAAAGTAGAAGAAAATTTATAATGCAAAAACATAGTACAAACATTTTAATGCATACCTTAGAAACTGATAGACTAGATACATTAAAAATTAGGAGGGATATAAAATATTTGAGATAAATTACATATTATAGTCAATCCAAAGCATGTCTGTTTTTCTTCCTTAACCGTGGTCCAGAAAAATATACTCCAATTACTGGGAAGAACATATATGTGAGAAGAGAGGACAAAGAATGAGATGGAGAGAGCCAGGCTTAAGATACACTTGTAACATTTTATTTTTTAAAAAAAAACAATCAGAAGTAAATATGATAAAAATCTTAACATAATAAACCTAAATGACACATTAGTGACTGCAACCTTATGCTTTTTCATATTTTTGGCCTACTATATATTTAAAATATTCATAATTCTGAAAACAATAACAACAAAAAATCTCTTGAGACAGACAGATTATCTTCAGTGTTTCTGACAACTAAGAGAAGCTTCAGTTATAAAACATACTGTTTTTTCTGGCAAAGTGGATCCTATTTTCCTGTTCAGGAAAGTAATTTCATCAGTTTCCTGCAGTTGTTACCTCTGCAGTGGTCTCCTCAAGAAGACTAAGTCTTTTACTTTTTTATGCCTAGCCAAACAATTTCATTTCAGTGCTTAAGGTCCAGACTGGCTTCTCAATTTGTTGTCCTTTTTGAAAATACAATGTGTATGCAAGTGTGTCTGTGTGTCTGTGTATGTGTTAGATAGGGAGAGCAGGTGTGCAGGATACAAAATAAAATTAATCATTTTTCTGTGGCTCTTACATTATACATATAGTGATATAATAACTAATTTAAAGTAATTGTGATAAGTTAAAGACATGTTTTTAACCCATAGAAATATATGGAAGACAAATAGATATCAATATCTCAAAAGTTATTGGAGTAGATAGAATGGAATACTGAAAGATACTCACTTAGCTCAATTAAGTCCATAAAACAAGGCAAAAGAAATAAATAGAAATGAGAAAAACTTGTGAGTGTTCAGTCATGTTCGACTCTTTCAACCCCATGGACTGTCCCCGCCAGGAGACATGTTAATGGAGATAGAGTTATTTTTATAATAATAAAAGTTCAATTCACCAAAAATAAATAGCAATTCTGAATGTTTAGTACTTATTGCAAAACTTTAAAATACATACAACAAAAATGAACTAAACCTAGAATTGAAGACAGAAATAAATTCATAATCTGAGATATTTTTAGCAATTTTCTCTCAGTAGATAACACACAAAAAATAAGTAAGGATATTAAAAGTGAAAGTGAAAGTCACTCAGTTGTGTCTGACTTTTTGTGACCCCATGGACTGTAGTCTATGGAATTCTCCAGGCCAGAATACTGGAATGGGTAGCCTTTCCCTTCTCCAGTGGATCTTCTCAACCCAGGGATTGAACCCAGGTCTCTTGCATTGCAGACAGATTCTTTACCAGCTAAGCCACAAGGGAAGGATATTTAAAATGTAATCAAAACTATCAAATCACTTGACCAAAGTGTTGGAATGCTATCATATAGAATGTTACACCCAATAGCAGAAGAACACAGTCTCTTCAAGTGCAAACAGAATATGCACGAAAAGTGACCGTATGGTGGACCATATAGTAAGTCTCAATAAATTTCACAGTACTAAAGAATATAGTGTCTGTTTTCTGATCACAACTGAATTAATAAGAAATCAAGAACAATATGATAGGAAATATTTGTAATTTTGCAATACACTTCTAAATAAAAATCAGAAAGATCAGAAGTAAATTAGGATTTATATTGAACTGAATGATAATGAAAACACATGACAGGAAATATAAAGGCCAGAGTAAAGAAGTAGTAAGTGTGATAGAAAACAAACAGAGAAAATTAACACATCTAAATGTGGCCTATAAGCTTAATAAAACTGGTATATTCATTAAAAAAATGAAGAAGAAAAGAGAGAGAGTGAGAGAGGAGAATGAAAAGAGAGACAGTTACTAATATTGAAAGGAAAAGAGAGATTCACCCACATATATTGAAAAAAGAATAATGAGATATCATTTAAAGTTCTTCTAATAAATTCAGGAACTTAGATAAAATGAACAAGTACCTTGTAAAATACAGTTGCAAATCAACACAAGGAAAAAAAAAAGAGAGATCCCTGTATATGTTGAGAATATTAAAATTGTAATTCAAAACCTTTCTAAAAACAAAACTCTGACCCAGATGGCTTGAGTGATGAATTTTATCAAATACATAAGGAGAAATGAGTATCAGTATTCCCCAAATTTTTTTAGGAAATAGAGAAGGGACTATTTCTTAACTCATTTGTTGAGGCCAGAGTAACTTAGATTTAAATTTAGCAAGGATATTTCCACAAAGACATTCCATGTCAGTATTTCTCATAAACAAAAATGCAAAAATCCTCAAAAATGTTAATAAATCAAATCCAGCAATACATAAAATAGATAATACACCATGAGAATTTAGGGCTTAATGAAGGGATCAAAGATTGGTTTGAAACTCAGAAAACCAGTGCAATATCAAATTATCAGAATAATAATTAAAAGAGAAATATGATGATCTAAATAGAAGCAGAATCTCTTTGACAAAATTCATTCACAACTTTAAGAAATCTTTAGCAATTTAGGAATAGAAACAAACTTCAACCTGAGGACAGCAGTGACAAACCTAGAGCCAACATCATTTTTCCTGGTAAAATATTTTATAATGCCTCAGAAGATTGGAAAAAAGACAAAATATTAATTCCCACCACTTCTATTCAATATTCAAGTGGAGTTCCTAGTCAATGCAACAAGCAAGGAAAGAAAGTGATAACATTTAGAAAGAAAAAAGTAAAACTTTTTATTCAGAGATGATGACATATATGTAGGAAATCCTAGGATAGGTAAAATAATGTGAATTGAGGAAGGTCTAAGAATGCAAGGTTAATATTAGCAAAACAATTGTATCATTACATTTTAACAACACAAAATTGGAATATAAGCATTTTAGAATACTACTTATTAACATCAAAACTATTAAAAAGAAACAAGAATCAATGCAATGATAGTTGGTCAAAGATTCACAATGAAAGCTACAAAACTTTGCTGAGCAAAATTAAGAAAGACTTAAATACATGAACAGATATAACATGCTCATAGATTTCAAGATTTAGTGTTGTTAAGATATTAATTCTTCCATGGAATAAATGAAATCTCACACCTTAAACCCTAATAGGCTTTTCTTCTTCTTCTTCTTTGGTAAATAATTGCTAGCTAATTCTAAAATTAATATGAAAGTGCAAAGGCTCTAGAATAGCTGAAACAATCTTGGGAAAACAGAAAAAAGTTGAAGGACTCATATTATCTGACTTCAAAAGCTACATTAAACAGTAAAGAAGATATTTTGGTGCCAGTGTGGGAATAGAAAAATTGACCAGTGGAGCAGATAACTAGGCAATTTGACAAGGGCTCCAAGATAATTCCATATTGAAAAAATATTATTTTCATTCAATGGCACTAGAACAATTTGATATTCATTCAGAAAATAAAATGAATATCAGTTTAAAAGAAAAACCCAGCCTGACCTCCTGTTGTGAAGAAAAACCTCCATGTTTCTATTACCATTCACACAAAACCCCTTACTTCTGACACTTCCAGTCACCAAATATGTGGGGTGTTTTCCTTACAACAAGTAGGACTCCAACACTAGCCAGATGTCCTACAATTTAACTTGGTTCTGACACTAATTACCTACCCACAGGTAAGGGCTCAGTCCCACAAGATTATTCCCCTTCTTCTAGTCCCATTCAGATACCAGTCACAAGCCCATGTTGTTGCCTATCCTGACCAACAGACAATAGATCAGAGTTTCCAACAACCCTCTGCCTCAAGTATGATTAGTTTTCTAGAGAATCTCACAGAACTCAGAGAAACACTTACTTAGGTTACTAGTTTTCTGGGGATATGATAAAAGATACAGATGAATATCCAGGTGAAGATGTACATAGGACAAGGTTTGGAAGATTTCAGAACACAGGAACTTCTGTCATCATGGAGTTGATTGTGTTCAACCCCCCAGTGTGGTTGTATTCACCTGCATGGATGCTCTCCAAAGCTCCTTACTATTGGGATTTTTTTAATTTATATTTTTAAACTTTTAATCTTATATTGAAGAATAGCTGATTAACAACGTTGCGTTAATTTTAGATATATAGCAAAGTGATTCAGTTGCTGCTGCTGCTGCTGCTGCTAAGTCACTTTAGTCGTGTCCAACTCTGTGTGACCCCATAGATGGCAGCTCACCAGGCTCCCCCATCCCTGGGATTCTCCAGGCAAGAACACTGGAGTGGGTTGCCATTTCCTTCTCCAATACATGAAAGTGAAAAGTGAAAGTGAAGTCACTCAGTCCTGTCTGACTCTTTTGCGACCCCATGGACTGCAGCCTACCAGGCTCCTCTGCCCATGGGATTTTCCAGGCAAGAGTACTGGAGTGGGTTGCCATTGCCTTCTCCAAGTGATTCAGTTATACACATATACATATGTATATGTATATATATTCTTTTTCAAAAATGTTTTTCATATTTAGGTGGTTATATAATATTGATCTGAGCTCCCTGTGCTAAACAGTATGTCCTTGTTGGTTATCCAGTCTAAATAGAGCAGTGTACACAGGTGAGGAGCGGAAAGAATAATCAGGGAGTTTGGGATTGACCTATACAATTGGGATTTTATGGAGGCTTCCTCATGTGGGCTTAATACATTATTAACTCAATTTCTAGCCCCTCTGCCTTTTCTGGAGCCTGAGAGCTGAAAATTCCAAGCTCCTAATCATGGTTTGGTCTTTCTAGTTTCCAGCCCCATTCTGTAAGCCAACCAACAGATAAGTGGACAACAGAAGATGACATGGATGGATGGCATCACCAACTCGATGGATATGAGTTTGAGCAAGGTTGGTGACAGACAGGAAAGCTTGGCGTGCTGAAGTCCATGCAGTTGCAAAGAACTGGACAAGACCAAGTGACTTAACTGACCTAAAGTGAACTGAATATTTGGTATAATGTAATTTTGTTACACACTTGTCAAAACTCAGCATAGTTTAATGTACAAAGGTAAATCTTACTGAATATACATTAAAAAACACCTCATTTAGGAATTTGGGGATCCCAGGAAGGAAGGCAGAGAGAATCTAACTGTATTTTTTACAAATATATGAAACAATCTCACTGAAGGAGTTGAGAAGAAAATATGCTGGTCTCTGAAAATAATATAAGCCTATAAAACTAAAGGCATAAAGACTATACATAAGCCCTGCACTTTAGTTCTCATGCAGGTACTAGTTAATTTTGATACTTCTAAACATATATTGGAATTGAATAATTGAGTGGATAGCAGATTGGAAAATGGGTTTTCCACCATTGGGTGAGAATTTATAGCTAGTCAAGGTAGGGGCTTTCTTGATAGCCTCCCTGATAGCTCAGTTGTTAAAGAATATGCCTGCAATGAGGAGACTCTGGTTGGATTCCTAGGTCGGGAAGATCTGCTGGAGAAGGTATAGGTTACCCACCCCAGTATTCTGGGGTTTCCCTGGTGGCTCAGATGGTAAAGAATCCGCCTACAATGTGGGATCCCTGGGTTTGATCCACTTGGAAAGATCCCCTGGAGAAAGGAAAGGCTACCCACTCCAGTATTTTTGCCTGGAGAAATCCATGGACTGTATAGTCCATGGGATCGCAAAAAGTCAGACATGAATGAGCAACTTTCACTCGCTATAAGTAGGGGATAGAATATCCTTTTGGTGATGGATTAGAGTTGAAGACATCCATATGAACTCATGTTTAATCAATACGGATACACATGGCAATTTATAAAAATTACATATCATACAGGAGGTAATACATACACATGTATTTTCTCCTTTGTCAGCTGAGAATGCCTGAAGGCAATAACAGTACCCAAGCAAGAAACACAGATATTGCCCAGGTTTTGGTTTCTAATATCATTCCACAATAATAGGAATCAAGACTCTGAAGAAATGGCTGATTCTAGGACTGAAGTCATAAATATTCAAGATGAGGGCAGAGCATGTTGCAGTGCTAAAAAGTGAGAAGGATTCAAACCAAGCATGAATGGGGCTATATCAAAAAGTCACAGGAAAGAGCTGCGACTGAAAAAGCTCCCAAGTGGCAACGTTTTTCTGAACAATGAAATACAAAAAGTGGTATTGAATTATCACCCAAAGTACAAAAAAAAAAAAAAAAAAAAAAAGATTTCATACTGATATAAAAGAGTGAATGAATATTTCAAGAGAGAATAATAAATGCATCTCATGTGAACAATTCCAAGTTATTAGTGTATAAATGACCCCATTGAGAAGGAGGAGCATAATTCTCCATGCTTATGTTTTGGCTGAGCATAACAGAAGCAGAAGATATTAAGAAGAGGTGGCAAGAATACACAGAACTATACAAAAAAGATCTTCACAACCAAGATAATCACGATGGTGTGATCACTCATCTAGAGCCAGACATCCTGGAATGTGAAGTCAAGTGGGCCTTAGAAAGCATCACTATGAACAAAGTTAGTGGAGGTGATGGAATTCCAGTGGAGCTATTTCAAATCCTGAAAGATGATGCTGTGAAAGTGCTGCACTCAATATGCCAGCAAATATGGAAAACTCAGCAGTGGTCACAGGACTGGAAAAGGTCAGTTTTCATTCCAATCCCAAAGAAAGGCAATGCCAAAGAATGGTCAAACTACTGCACAATTGCACTCATCTCACACACTAGTAAAGTAATGCTCAAAATTCTCCAAGACAGGCTTCAGCAATACGTGAACTGTGAAATTACAGATGTTCAAGAAAAGACAGAGGAATCAGAGATCAAATTGCCAATATCCGCTGGATCATGGAAAAAGCAAGAGAGTTCCAGAAAAAACATCTATTTCTTCTTTATTGACTATGCCAAAGCCTTTGACTGTGTGGATCACAATAAACTGTGGAAAATTCTGAGAGAGATGGGAATACCAGACCACCTGACCTGCCTCTTGAGAAACCTATATGCAGGTCAGGAAGCAACAGTTAGAACCGGACATGGAACAATAGACTGGTTCCAACTAGGAAAAGGAGTATGTCAAGGTTGTATATTGTCACCCTGCTTATGTAACTTATATGCAGAGTACATCATGAGAAAGTCTGGGCTGAAAGAAGCACAAGCTGGAATCAAGATTATTGGGAGAAATATCAATAACCTCAGATATGCAGATGACACCACCCTTATGGCAGAAAGTGAAGAGGAACTAAAAAGCCTCTTGATGAAAGTGAAAGAGGACAGTGAAAAAGTTGGCCTAAAGCTCAACATTCAGAAAATGAAGATCATGGCATCTGGTCCCATCACTTCATGGGAAATAGATGGGGAAACAGTGGAAACAGTGTCAGACTTTATTTTTGGGGGCTCCAAAAAACTGCAGATTGTGATTGCAGCCATAAAATTAAAAGATACACTCCTTGGAAGAAAAGTTATGACCAACCTACATAGCATGTTGAAAAGCAGAGACATTACTTTGCCAACAAATGTCTGTCTAGTCAAGGCTATGGTTTTTCCAGTGGTCATGTATGGATGTGAGAGTTGGACTGTGAAGAAAGCTGAGCACCGAAGAATTGATGCTTTTGAACTGTGGTGTTGGAGAAGATTCTTGAGAATCCCTTGGACTGCAAGGAGATCCAACCAGTCCATTCTGAAGGAGATCCACCCTGGGATTTCTTTGGAAGGAATGATGCTAAAGCTGAAACTCCAGTACTTTGGCCACCTCATGTGAAGAGTTGACTCATTGGAAAAGACTTTGATGCTGGGAGATATTTGGGGTAGGAGGAGAAGGGGACAACAGAGGATGAGATGGCTGGATGTCATCACTGACTCGATGGACGTGAGCCTGAGTGAACTCGGGAGTTGGTGATGGACAGAGAGGCTGGCATGCTGCGATTCATGGGGTCGCAAAGAGTCGAACACGACTGAGTGACTGAACTGAACTGAGTGGCTTTCCCCCAAAGTCCACAGAAGGGAAAGGGAGTGGGATGGAGGGTCATTTTACAATAGAGAAACCTACAGAGTCTACTGTTGATAGATAATAAACATCAACCGTGATAAAGGATGCAAAAGCATGTACTCTTGACATGATATGATGAAAATAGTACATTAGCTCTAAGGTAGAACAAAGGAAATCTGAAGAAAGTGTCACCTTTGATAATAATAATGTATAAATATTAGTTCATTAATTTTAATAAATGTGCCATAGTAATGTGCGATATTAAAATCAAAATCTGGGTACAAGATTTTCAAGAACTAGCTGTACTATCCTTTCAATTTTTCTGTAAATCTAAAACTGTTCCAAAAAGTAAAATCCCTTTATAGAACTGAAAACATGAAAAAAAAAAAAAAATGTCAGCTTACATTGCATCCAAAGAGTCAATCTCCTGAATACATAGAAAGGATTCCTGGACATTTATTCTCTTTTAGAAAAAGACCAACAGTCCACTTTCTAAAAACAGACAAAGGTTATGAACAGAAAAGGAAATACAAATTGGTCTTGAAAAAGTGAAAAGATGCTCAACCTAATTCCTAGTAAGAAAAGTGAATATTAGCACTACAGTGAGTTAGCATTTTGTGTGTGTGTGTGTGGGGATAAAATCTTAATGTTTGGCAACATACTCTGTTAGCAGGGCTTTGGGGAAATAAAGACTCTCATACATTACTGGTGGAACTACACATTAAAAATCACTAAAGAGGGTAATTTGGCAGCATCTATCAAAGTTACAAATGCATTTACATTTTACAAAGGCATTTACATTTTCAGTAATCTGACTTCTAGGAATTTATCCTATAGATATCCTTGCAAATATTTTTTCTGTCTAAGATTATTTACTGCAGAATTGGTTGTTAAAAAAAAAGTTTGGAAGCAACATAATTTTGCATTAGTAGAGTACTGGATAAATAAATTACAATTAATCTAGTGGATGGTATATCATACGCTGAAAGGCATTACAATATAAAATTTAAAAGCACAAATTGTTGTGGGAGTAGCAGGTTCAAATCCCTACTTTAGACCTTGATATTGTGAGATTAGAGCAAGATTCATAAATCTTGACTTCTTCATCTATAAAAGGGGATGAAATAAATATATGTTTCCTAGTGTGCTTTTGAAGTATATGCCATCACATAACACTTAAAACACTTAAAATAGTCCCTTGTGCATGCTAATTGCCATAAAATTGTTGACAATTTTATGATTGTGCTGCAAAAAAAAAAAAAAGACTGAAGACATTCTCTGTACTTTGACATGGTGTGACATCTAAGATATAATGATGTTAAAGAAAATATGTGTAAGACAGTCTGTGGCCATCATTAAAGCATGAAGAGAAAAGAGAATATATATTAATTTGCACTTGTTGGTATTGCATGAAGAAATCTAGAAGCAGGCACACACATACACAAATGTGGCTATCTATAGGTAAAGGAAGAAGTCTTGTAGAGGCAAAGTGAGAGCATTTTTACTGTATAGCTTTTCATAGGTTTGATTTTTTAAAAAAGAACAATTTAAATGCATTACTCTATTGAAAATATATTAAATTAAAAATATGCTAGTGTGCTCAGTCCTGTCCAACTCTTTGCAACCCCACAGAATGTAACCTGCGAGGCTTTCTTTCCATGGGATTATCCCATCAAGAATATTGGAGTGGTTTTCCATTTCCTCCTCCAGGGGCTCTTTCCCACCCAGGATCCAACTGTACATTTGTATTGACAGGCAGATGCTTTACCACTGAGCCACCTGGAAATCCCTCAAAATTCAAAATAAAGCGGTTATAAATGTCATTATTTATACATAGGTATAACCATTATGGAGACTTCCCTGGTGGCTCAGAAGGTAAAGTGTCTGCCTGCAATGCAGGAGACCTGGGTTCAGTCCCTGGATTGGGAAGATCCCCTGGAGAAGGAAATGGCTACCCATTCCAGTATTCTTGCCTGAAGAATCCCATGGATGGAGGAGCCTGGTGGGCTACAGTCCACAGGGTTGCAAAGAGTCAGACATGACTTAGAGACTTCACTTTCACTTTCATAACCATTATGGGCTTCCCAGGTGGTGCTAGTGGTAAACAACCTGCCTGCCATAACGAACTCAGGTTCGATTCCTGAGTCAGGAAGATTCCTTGGAGGAGGGTATGGCAACCCACTCCAATATTCTTGCCTGGAGAACCCCATGGACAGAGGAGCCTGGTGGGCTATGGTCCTTAGGGATGCAAAGAGTCAGACAAGACTGAAGAGACTTAGCAGGAATGCATGCGTAACCATTATATACATATATAGGCATATAGTAATAAGGGGTCGGACACATAAAATGTTGTCTCTCACTGAATATTCATATCCATCCAATTAGATATGTTCTGCTATCCTCAATACACTGAAAAATCGAGACACAGAGACTTAATAAATTTTCTAGCTTTACAAAAATAGCTTAATATTCAAGTTTAAATCTATCTGACTTCAAAGTTTATGTTCTTAACGACTGTTTTGAAAAGCACATGTATAGCAAATCAGAATGATATGTCAGTCAGTTAGTTTAGTTGCTCAGTCATGTCCAACTCTCTGCAGCCCCAGGGACTGCAGCACACCAGATTTCCTTGTCTATCACAAACTCCCAGAGCCTACTCTACTCATGTCCATTGCATCTGTGATGCCATCCAACCATCTCATCCTCTGCTGTCCCCTTATCCTCCCCACTTCAATCCTTCCCAGCATCAGGGTCTTTTCCAATGAGTCAGTTCTTCGGATCAGGTGGCCAAAGTATTGGAGTTTCAGCTTTAACATCAGTCCTTCAAATGAATATTCGGGACGGATTTCCTTTAGGATGGACTGGCTGGATCTCCTTACAGTCAAAGGGACTCATAAGAGTCTTATCCAACACCACAGTTCAAAAGCATCATTTCATCGGCACTCAGCTCTCTTTGTAGACTGACTCTCACATCCATACACGACTACTGGAAAAACCATAGCTTTGATTACAAGGGCCATAGTTGGCAAAGTAATGTCTCTGTTTTCTAATATGCTCTCTAGTTTGGTCATAACTTTTCTTCCAAGGAGCAAGCATCTTTTAATTTCATGGCGTCAGTCACCATCTGCAGTGATTTTGGAGCCCTCCAAAAAATCAGTCTCTCACTTTTTCCATTGTTTCCCCATCTATTTGCCATGAAGTGATGGGACTGGATGCCATGATCTTAGTTTTCTGAAAGTTGACCTTTAAGCCATCTTTTTCACTCTCCTCTTTCACTTTCATCAAGAAGCTCTTTTGTTCTTCTTCACTTTCTGCCATAAGGGTGGTGTCATCTGTGTATCTGAGCTTATTGATATTTCTCCCAGCAATCTTGATTCCAGCTTGTGCTTCTTCTAGCCTGGCTCTGCATATAGGTTAAATAAGTAGAATGACAATATACAGCCTTGACATACTCCTTTCCTGATTTGGAACCAGTCTGTTGTTCCATGTCCAGTTCTAACTGCATCTTGACCTGCATACAGATTTCTTGCTTCTTGACCTGCATACAGATTTCTCAAGAGACAGGTCAAGTGGTCTGGTATTCCCATCTCTTGAAGAATGTTCCACATTTTGCTGTGATCCACATAGTCAAAAGTTTTGGCATAGTCAGTAAAGCAAAAGTAGATGTTTTTCAGAAACCCTCTTGCTTTTTTGATGATCCAGCAGATGTTGGCAATTTGATCACTGGTTCCACTGCCTTTCCTAAATCCTGCTTGAACATCTGGAAGCTCATGATTCATGTAACTGTTGAAGTCTGGCTTGGAGAATTTTGAGCATTATTTTGCTAGTGTGTGAGATGCGTGCAATTGTGCAGTATTTTGAACATTCTTTGGCATTTCCTTTCTATGGGGTTTGAATGAAAACTGACCTTTTCCAGTCCTGTGGCCACTGCTGAGTTTTCCAGATTTGCTGGCATATTGAGGGCAACACTTTCACAGCATCATCTTTTATGATTTGAAACAGCTCAACTGGAATTCCATCACCTCCACTAGCTTTGTTCATAGTGATGCTTCCTAAGGTCCACTTGACTTTGCATTTTAAGATGTCTGGCTCTAGCTGAGTGATCACAACAAAGTGGTTATCTGGGTCATGAGGATCTTTTTTGTACAATTCTTCTGAGTATTCTTGCCACCTCTTCTTAATATCTTCTGCTCGGTTAGGTCCATACCATTTCTGTTCTTTATGGTGCTCATTTTTGCATGAAATGTTCCCTTGGTATCTCTGATTTTCTTAAAGAGATCTCTAGTCTTTCCCATTCTATTGTTTTTCTCTATTTGTTTTCATTGATCACTGAGAAATGCTTTCTTATCTCTCCTTGTTATTCTTTGGAACTCTTCATACAATTGGGTAAATCTTTCCTTTTGTCCTTTGCCTTTAGCTTCTTTTCTTTTCTCAGCTATTCGTAAGGCCTCCTCAGACAACCATTTTGCCTTTTTTCATTTCTTTTTCCTGGGATTATCTTGACCCCTGCCTCCTGTACATTGTCATGAAACTCTGTCCATAGTTCTTCAGGTACTCTATCAGACCTAATCCTTTGAATCTATTTCTCACTTTCACTGTACAATTGTAAGGGATTTGATTTAGGTGATTCTTGAATGGTCTAATGTTTTTCCCAACTTTCTTCAATTTAAGTCTGAATTTGGGAATAAGGAGTTAATGATCTGAGCCACAGTCAGTTCCCGGTCCTATTTTTGCTGACCATATGGAGCTTCTTCATCTTTGGCTCCAAAGAATTTATCAGTCTGATTTTGGTGTTGAACATCTGGTGATGTCCATGTGTAGAGTCTACTCTTGTGTTGTTGGAAGAGGGTGTTTGCTATGACCAGTGCATTCTCTTGGCAAAATTTTTAGCCTTTGCCCTGCTTTATTTTGTACTCAAAGGCCAAATTTACCTGTTATTTCAGGTATCTCTTGACTTCCTTCTTTTGCATTCAAGTCCCCTATAATGAAAAGGACATCTTTTTGGGGTGTTAGTTCTAGAAGGTCTTGTAGGTCTTCATAGAACCATACAACTTCAGCTTCTATAGCATTATTGGTTGGGGCAGACTTGGATTACTCTGATATTGAATGGTTTGCCTTGGAAAGGAACAGAGATCATTCTGTCATTTTTGAGATTGCATCCAAGTACTGCATTTTGGACTCTTTTGTTGACTATGATGGCCACTCCATTTCTTCTAAGGGATTCTTGTCCACAGTAGTAGATATAATGGCCATCTGAGTTAAATTCACCCATTTCAGTCCATTTTAGTTCATTGATTCCTAAAATGTTGAAGTTCACTCTTGCCATCTCCTGTTTGACCACTTCCAATTTTCCTTGATTCATGAATCTAACATTCCAGTAGTGTAAACAAAAAAATTTCCTGGGGCAATATATACTTTTCTTAGCTCTGCCCTCCCACCAGCTTCTCTTTTCTCATCACGATAGTAGAAGTTTTGGGGTAGTGGATCCCTAAGCCTCCTTCTACCCATAATATCTTATAAACTCTGCTACTTTCTTTAAAATAAAATTCTTGGCACAAGTATTCTTAGGTAAAGTACATGAAACACTAACCTATTTTGGAATATATAATGTCATGATAATATTAAATATTATTAAATATTAAAATTTAATATTACATATTATGTATTTCTTAATTTTTACCCATTAGATTCTCAATTATCATTAAAGAATTAAACTTTTAGTGAATATTTATAAACTGATATGAAAAATTTATACTTCTTAAAATGATATAAATATCTCAAATTGAATTAAACTTATAATTTCAATTCTAATTAAGATTAATTGCAAATTATCAGGTATTTTTAATTGCAACATTCTTGATAGTTAATTCCAGTTGATTTCAACTTTCTGTGAAAGTATTTATCTGTAGAATTTATTTATTTTTACTTCTACTTTCTGTAGACTATGAATTTATTCTGAAACATAGGTCACTGTTTCTCATTCAAGATGTACTTTTCTTGAAGATTTTTGTCAATAGGATTGGGGGCAGTATTGAGAAATTTCCTTTAACAAATGACAGATGCTTGTAGCCCTCAGAACAGATTTTGAGAAACACTGTCATAGAATACCTCAAAAGAGGAATCAAAATCCTTTCTCAAGCCCAAGAAACAATTGATGTAATCTTACTTTAATATATAGATTTGTGATTGTATTACATGGCATTTTTGCTGATATTGAGGTGTCACAACTAAAAAAACAAAGTATTAAATATTGAACTAGACATTAATATTTATCAAACGAATACCCTGGAACATGATTGTCCCTGGCTAGGCTAATATTTTTTTAAAGAAAAGGCTTTCTATTTTTTTCTTTTAAGAGAGGTAAGGCTATATCTGGTTCATTTTTTTTTTTTAAGTAACGGTCATTGATTTTTGTTTGGTTGTTATTTTTAAATTGAAAGACAGATGAGGAATCATACTGGATTGAGTGTAGTTTCTGTATTCAATAGTGTAATAAATCAGATAAAAAAGACAGAATAAAGATTTCTATTTCTCAGCAGAGATACATATAACTGAGTATTTGAAACACCATAGTATATCATGTCAAATACAATCCATGAACAATAGTGATCTCCATTCATATTTTCTATCTTGTCTACTATTTGATTTAGCTGGTAGATGGTAAAATGTATCTAATAATGCCACCAACTACTGAGACATTAAAAAGAAAACTTTGTAAAATTGAAATATATATAGATTCTCATGGCTGTCTGCTTTTCTGCTTTAAGATTAGTCTTAATCTTTTCCAAGAGTTGCTGAATACCACTGTATACCAACTTTAACATTTGAATTGTATTCCTAAGAAGAGAAAAATGAAATGACTCATATTTTAAAAATGTATTTTCAAGAACTAAATTTAGCTTCCTTGATTTTATACCTATACTCTATTTAGGTTTACTAATAGTCTAAATCCTTCCTTTGCCAGAAACTTCAAAATGTGAGTTGAGAATCAGAGTTGGATTAAAGAGCAATCTTAGGTGTTGCTTAAGGTCTGTCTAGTCAAGGCTATGGTTTTTCCAGTGGTCATGTATGTATGTGAGAGTTGGACTAAGAAGAAAACTGAGCACCAAAGAATTGATGTTTTTGAACTGTGGTGTTGGAGAAGACTCTTGAGAGTCCCTTGGACTGCAAGGCAGTCCAACCAGTCTATCCTAAAGGAGATCAGTCCTGGGTGTTCATTGAAAGGACTGATGCTGAAGCTGCAACTCCAGTACTTTGGCCACCTCATGCAAAGAGTTGACTCATTGGAAAAGACCCTAATGCTGGGAGGGATTGGGGGCAGGAGAAGGGGACGACAGAGGATGAGATAGCTGGATGGCATCACCAATTCGATGGACATGAGTTTGAGTAGACTCCGGGAGTTGGTGATGGACAGGGAGGCCTGGCATGCTGTGATTCATGGGGTCGCAAAGAGTCGGACACGACTAAGTGACTGAACTGAACTGAACTGAATGTTGGAAAAAATAACTATGTGAGACATTAGCACTATTAATTTTCAGTTTTTATTTAACTATCATTTGTAGATAACTCTTGGCACATAGTATTCTTGAAATAATAATAATCATGATGATTTTAGTATTATTTATGATAATAATATTAGTACTACTGCTACAACAAAAATAACACTGCAACAACACAAATAATTTCAACAAAAATATGACTGATAGCAACTAAACTCTTTAATGCATTTCTGAAGAAAGCACCAATGGAGTCATTTTTTAAACTGTAGAGCAAAACATTATAAAATTCCTTTCTTTTTTTCTTACCCTCATAAGCAGGATGGACTTCCCAGGCAGTGTCATTGGTAAAGAACCCACCTCCCAGTGCAGGAGGTACAAGAGATGCAGGTTCGATCCATGGGTCGGGAAGATTCCTTGGAGGAAGGCATCACAGCACACTCCAATATTCCTGCCCAGAGAATCCCATGGACCGAGGAGCCTGGCAGGTCACAGTCCATAGGGTCGCAAAGAGTCAGACACGACTAAAGAAATTTAGCACTTATAAGCAGGATAGTCTCCTAAAATTCTCTTTTCCTCTCAAAACAACCTCATTAGAGCATTATCCCAACCCACCTTGTTCAGACTCATTTCTCTAGCCCCTTACCCCTTTCTTTATCTGACTATGGTAAATGAGTTATGATTTTCTCTCACTAGTCCAGTTATTACTCTGATGTAGATATGCCCTGGAGCTAATCAAGTAAAGATGCAACTCCCCAGTCCCCCCAGACCAGTCCTTTGTGTGGTGGGGCAAGCTAACAGGAGTTCCTAGTGGTAGAGAAATGAAATGATAAAGAAGCCAAGCATTCTCCTTTGTGACCATGGGAAGGATTAAAGCATCGAGTACACTTGTAGAAAAATTTTCCTCTGACTTCTTTTCACCAAGTCAAATCTCTGCAGTAGTCCACAAAAAGGGATAAAAGGTCAGTGATCCAGATATGCTTAGTCCAACAGCAACTACTTTCCTCTTTTTTTCTGTGTAGGGTAGGATTCCTTTCTGCTAACCAGGAGGATGATGTGTGACTTTCCTTGGCTGCTTGGATCCTCATGAACTCTTCTGTCTAACCTAATCAATTCCCAGGAAGCAAGCACTTGGAAGTTAGTATTCAATAACTGTCAGTCATTAGTGTTATGCCTCTGGACAAATACAAAAGATGGAATATTTTTTACATCCTGTTCTTCATGTGTGAGTTCAACCACAAGGTGGCCCTTAGTACCTTAGCTGAAATCGACCCTTAAATATCCAGCCCGTCAGAAGATTTTTAATTAGTTTCATCTATCCATTTTAGGGTCTGCAATACACTGAAGAACAGTAATTGTTTGTGTAACTAACCTTAACAGGATCTCTTCCAGGTGATATTTTGTAAATTGGAGTTGTGGGGAAAAAAAGTCATCTAACTGAATCTTGTCCAGCATATTTTTAATAATTTTAATGAAAGAAGAAATAAAATAGTACACTGCATGCATTAAGTGTAGAGTTGTTTTGTTGTTTAGTTGAAGTCATGTCCCACTCTTCTGCAACCCCATGTACTATTGGCCACCAGGCTCCTCTGTCCATGGGATTTCCCAGGCAAGAATACTGGAGAGGGTTGCCATTTCCTCCTCCAGGGGATCTTCCCAACTCAGGGATTGAACCCATGTCTTCTGTGTCTCCTGCATTAGCATGCAGATTCTTTACCACTGAGCCACCAGGGAAGATGTAGAATTTTTGAGTGAATATCTTCTTTCAACTGTTTGTTATATGTATAATGGGTGTATATGTATAGTGGATCCCAAGAGAAATGTATTTCTTACGTGGACCATAAGCTAAACAGTATGAAAAATGTGGAAAGGATTTCATGACTGGTTTTGAATAATTCATATTTTCCAGTTCAATGGAAATGTATGGCTAACTGATGGGACTTCAAAAAGTTATGACAAAAATTTTCACTTCTGGTTCCCTTGGTCTAATTAGACTTTTATTTTTTTCTCTGCACTCCAATGGTTGGCTACTCTCTCTCTCTCACCCTTCTCTCTGACTCCTTCTCCCTTTCTTCCTCTCTCTTTTTCTATAGACTTTACTTTTTAGAACAGTTTTAGATTCACTGCAAAATTGAATAGAAAATACAGAAAGTTCCTTTACACCCCTCTTCCGCACATGCAGAACTTCTCTTACTATAAACATCCCTCACCAGAGTGAAGTTTTTGTTTCGATCAATGAACCTATGTTGATACATCATTATCACCCAAAACTCATAGTTTACATTAGCATATACCCTTGGACATTTTATGGGTTTTGACAAATTTATAATGACAGGGATCCCCATTATATTATCATACAGATTAGTTTCATTGACTCAAAAATTCCCTATTCTTTTCTTATTTGAGTTTCCCAGGTGGCACTAGTGGTAAATTTTCACCTGGAGAATCCCATGGGACAGGGTAAGTAGTGGGGCAGGCTAAGGTCCATAGGGTTGCAAAGAGTCGGACACGACTGAAGCGACTTAGTACACCCATACTCTCCTTATTCATCCTTTCTTCCCTTACATCCTTGGCAATCACTAGTACTTATACCATCTCCATAGTTTTGGCTTTTCCAGAATTGTATAATTGGAATCACATAGTGTGTAACTGTTCAGATTGACTTCTTCTACTTAGTAAAATGCATCTAATATTCCTCGATGTGTTTTCATGAATTTATGGCACTGTGGGACAAGTAGACAATGAAATATTCTGTCCATTTATCTTCTGTCCTCCTGGTTGCTTCAAAGTTTGGGAAATTATAAATAAGGCTTCGGTACACATCTGTGTACAGGATTTTGTGTGAACGTGAGTTTTCAACTCATTCAACTCCTTGGTAAATGTCAAGAAACACAATTGTTGGATCATTTGGTAGGTGTATGTTTATTTTGTAAGAGACTGCCAAACTCTCTTCCAAAGTAGCTGTACAATTTTGATTCCTGTAGCAATGAATGAGAGTTTCTGTGGCTCTACATTCTCACCAGCATTTGGTGTTGTCAGTATTTTCTATGCTTTGGCCATTCTTATAGGTGTGTAGTGATATCTCATTTTAAGTTGCATTTCCCTGATGGCATATGATATGGACTGTCTTTTCATATGCTTACCTGTCATATGTTTATCTTCTTTAGTAAGGTGTCTGTTTAGGTCCATTTCCTAGTTTAAAAATTAGGTTGTTCATTTTCTTATTGTTGAATTTTAAGACTTTGTATATTTCTGATAACAGACCTTTGGCAGATATGTGTTTTGCATGTTTTCTCCCAGTATGCGAGTTGCCTTATACTTTTTTTTTAATGCACATATATGGAATTTATTATTTTTTTATCTCTCTACCTCAGTTTTTTTTTCTTTTTTTACTTTGCAATATTATATTGGTTTTGCCATATATCAACATGAATCTGCCACTTTTTTACTTTACAATATTGTATTGGTTTTGCCATATATCAACATGAATCTGCCACGGATGTACATGTGTTCCCAATCCTGAACACCCCTCCCACATCCCTCCTCATACCATCCCTCTGGGTCATCCCAGTGCACCAGCCGCAAGCATCCTGTATCCTGCATCAAACCTAGACTGGCGGTTCATTTCTTATTTGATATTATACATGTTTAAGTGCCATTCTCCTAAATCATCCCACCTTCTCCCTCTCCCACAGAGTCCAAAAGACTGTTCTATACAACTGTGTCTCTTTTACTGTCTCACATACAGGGTTATCGTTACCATATTTCTAAATTCCATATATATGTGTTATAGACATCTCTTCCAGTTCCCAGCAAAAATGAGTTTCTCCTAGAGTAACTTTTCCAGAAACTTCTTAATTTCTTGAAGTAGCCTAAATGATTTTTTTCTTTTCCATTTTTTAAAAATTTGTGACTGTAAGTTGTTCAGCATTGGTGTCACTGATGTCCAAATATTTATAATTCTTCCAGCTGTGTTCTAACCATCTGTGTCCCTCTCTTGCCAGGTCCCTCATTTGCTTCATCTTCCCAGTCCATATCATATGCCATCAGGGAAAGGCATAGGCCACTATAGAAGGCACTCCTTTCACACTGAATACATATATGAACATTTTCCCTCTTTCTTTTGATGTCTTGTTATGAATTAACATATATACTTTAGGTACTCATCACTGTATTGAGTGACCTTAAGTGAAGAGTCATTAAGCCTCTTCAATTCTGTTCTTGTGATCATGAACTCCCAGTGAGAGAAAACAAGGAGTAACAATGGGCAGTGAGAAATGAATATATGAACATTTTATTTCTTGAAAAAGAGGCTTGGGAATTCTGTATGAATTTCATCACATATATTTATTATAACTTAACCTACAGGGAGAAATTTGAATACATTATCCCATCTGTTCTCAAATTACTCCAGTATATTAAAGGTTTAAACAATATGTCTAAAGTATCTGTTATATTATTTTTCCACTTTAAAAAATTGAGTCAAAATTATCTTCATATGTATGTTTTAAAATTACACCATCTTAAAAGCTTTTTGACAGTAGACATGGAACAAATATAAAATATATGATATATTACAAACTAAAGAGGTATTTTTCAGTTGTTCTTTGATCATTTTTGTCACACATTGGATGCTTTTAATTATTTTGGCAATAGGGTTAACTTTATAGTAAAATAATTATGATAAAAATGAATTAACCAATTCCATTAAAAAATTTATCCTAAGTAAAGTTATTACTCTCATTGTAACTGATTTGGTTTTGTGCAACCTGCATTCAATCATATTTTAACCAAAAAAATTAATAAAATATTATTTATAAATTATAATTAATGATGTTTTGAACATATTTAAATACAATGACAAGTTATGACAAGTGTGTTTAGAAAAGATAATGGTATGTCAGGATAACATTAATTTACCTACAAATTTATATTTAAACTTTGGTGATTTTTAAATAAGAATATATTGTGATAAAAATAAAATGTACTAATAAACACTATAGCCATTGAATGTTTGTGCAATATTTTAAGTAACTTATCCACAATCATTAATAAAGAGGAAATAATAAACCTAGGACACATTTTATTTCTCAAATATATTTCCTACCATAGTTGTTTAAAGTAATACTGAAAAAGGAACCCAAAGACACAGAAGTGTACTGAAATTGTTTTTATTTCCCATAAAACTGGCATTCTTTAACTGTGATCAGGGAAAGTAAATCCCAGTCTTGTGCTATCTTGGTTAAAGCTCTTCCACATTTTGATCTGGCTCAATTAAACTATTTAGCTGTTAAGAGATAAAAACTTCTGCTCACTTTATATATTCCTGAAAAATAAAGTCTACTACTTGCTACTGCATAAATAGTAAAAAAGAGATTTACCATGTACTGCACAAGAAATTAGACAAGTTCCATATGTAGGGTACAGTTAGGTGTAGTTAACCAACTATACATATGTTAATCAATGCCCTGAAATGTTCTTCTGGAGGGTCAAGACTTAAACCAGCATGTAGAATATTTCAGTGTATCTTCTAAAACAAATCTCTCAGATTTTAATCCTTTAGCTAGTGATTGATTTTATAAGTCACACAGTAATAGGGGCCATTAAATCAGCCAAGAGGAAAGGAGAAATTAAAAAACAAAAACATCTATGTAAGAACTCTTACCTAGTGATTACCTTGCTTTTTTTCAAATTAAACATAATGACTTTATGCTATCAGTAAGATATCTACTTATTCCTACAATATCAACATTATAATGCCAAAACTAACCTGAGCATATCAAGAATTATGTGAAATTTTGATGCTTTTTTTCCATAATTTCAGCTTAAATGAGCTTCTCTTAAAACATCTTAGATCTTTCAGTTATCACTTGAGTTTTTTTTTTCTTTTTTAAAAACATTTATTTATTTCTAATTGATTGATGATTAGTTTACAATATTGGCTCAATTTCTTTCAGACATCAACATAAATTAAACATAGGTGTATATATGTCCTGTCCATCTTGAATCTCCCTCCCACCTCCTGGCCACTTCCTACCCCTCTAGGTTAGTACAAAGCTCCAGTTTGAGGTCCGTTAGTCCTACAGCAAATTCCCATTGGTTGTCAGATTACATATGTTAGTGTATATGCATTCATGCTACTCTCCATTTGTCTCACCCTCTTCCTCTTCTCCCCTACCCTTGTCCATAAACCTGAACTACAGGAAAGGAGATTCTATTAAAGATAATATCTTCCTTTGAGACAAGGATGACAATTTGATATAAAGGCCAAAAGTGATTAGGAAATTGGTGAATAATGATCAATAATGGAATGCTCTTTTTAAAAATATGAATATGACTTGATGGTAGTTAATAATGTAATAAATAATAGGATATAAGACCTATAACCAATAAAAAGCTTCAAAATGAATAACTTAAGAAAATATTACAACAAAACAATAAATTAGAGAACTGGGAATAAAAGATAAAAATACTACTTTATACATGTTATATTTTTTACATATTTATAAAGTGATTTTCTAAATCCACAAATATTAATCAAGGAAAAGCAAAGGGTATCGTGAATACAAATATTTAGGCTACACACTGAGCTATCAGAGAGAATAAAAAGTAAAATATCTGATATTTCTCATTTTCCAGATAAAGAAATGGAGATCCTAAGAAGGTGATTATCTTCAGAATGATAGTGCATGTGTTTAATAAGGTAGCTTCTATAGTCAAATAAGCTGCTTTTAAATCCAAGATCCTCAGTTTACGAGCTGAGAAACTATTGGTAGATTTTTTAAAATTTCTTTGTTTCCTCATCTGTAAAATGATAGGTAATAATACTATTATTTTACATTGGAATGCAAAATAAAATAAAATTATTAAGGCAAAATACTTAGGACAATGTCTGGCCAGTTTTACTTGTTTAGAAAACATTAGCTATAGTAATAGTAGTTAACATTAGGAATTAATTTAAAACTTTATTATTACCATCAGTACAAGAGTCAAGTTCTCTTAATGCCAAAGCTGTTAAATTGGTAACTCAGTTTTAACTTTGGAATTAGTCTCAGTGGATACTTCTCATGGTTAAAAAAATCAGGCAAGCTTGGCGTGCTGCAGTCCATGGTATCACAAAGAGTCGGACACAGCTGAGCAACAGAACTGACTGAACTGATGGGCCCTTCATATGTTAATAAAATTGCTAAATATTTTCTCATCCTTCTCTGATTCTGGTAAACTGGTTATTTCAAGGGCTCATAGTTTAACAATTGCAACATCCATTTGAAATGTTGATGCAGTCAATCTGCCTATTTTTGTTAGAGAGATCAAGTTGTTTCAATTAAGTAACCCATGCAATAATAACAAAACCCAGGATGATCAATAGAGCTCTTCTTCAAGCAAGTTCAAATGCACTTTATTATATTTATATAAAATTCCAGTATATATTATTCTTAAAGAAATGAATAATACAGTGAGATGATAGATAAATATCTAGGTAGATAGGGATGGATGGATGGGTAGAGATAGATGGACAGACAAGCAGATCTTAGATGAATGGATAAAGAAATATAGATGGTCTCCATCCAAATTATGATTTATTCATGTTTACAAGGACAAAGCGACAAGTGCTGTTGAAGTCTTCATACCTTCACTAGTGCCACTAAGAGATTTTAAATATATATATATATATACACACACACATATATATGGAAATATCTTAATGGAAGATACTTTTTGAAAAAAACATTATTGTAAACAGTAGGGTGTAGAAGAATTTATTTTTAAATAGATAATATAATGGATATTTTTGAATTTCACAATTTATGAGCATAAGAATGTTAAAATTTTAGAAAAAAGATTTTTTAAAATCTTAATTTCTAAGAAGAAAGACCAGATTCTGTGATTACAGTCTTTTATTTCCCATATTTAAATTAGACACATTTACTATTAAATTTTGGTATTTCTAGAGTTGGACAATAAAGAAAGCTGAGCACAGAAGAACTGATGCTTTTGAACTGTGGTGTTGGAGAAGACTCTTGAGAGTCCCTTGGACTGCAAGGAGATCCAACCAGTCCACCTAAAGGAGATTAGTCCTGGGTGTTCATTGTAAGGACTGATGCTGAAGCTGAAACTCCAATACTTTGGCCACCTCATGTGAAGAGCTGACTTATTTGAAAAGACCCTGATGCTGGAGAAGATTGAGGGTAGGAGGAGAAGGGGATGACAGAGGATGAGATGGTTGAATGGCATCACTGACTCAAAGGACATGGGTTTGGGTAGACTCCAGGAGTTGGTGATGGATAGGGAGGCCTGGCATGCTGCAGTTCATGGGGTCGCAAAGAGTCAGACACGATTGAGTGACTGAACTGAACTGAAACTCTCAAATTTTAATACAGAATGTAAAGATTCATAAATCATTTATATGATATACTTGAAATTTATATCAACAATTATGCAAATGCCTTTTACATGTACACTGTGCAACATTATCCATACAGTATGATATTTATGGAATATAATAACAATGGATATTTAATGTAAAGGTTCATTTATGATAGTCAATAAGGAAGTTATATTTATAAACAATAAATTTATATTGGTTTTTGGATTTCTTAGAAATAAATTTATATACATTTTTAGCTAGCAAGTTTTATTGGTACCTGAAAATTTTGTCTGTACACACAAATGTGTGTGTTAGTCACTCAGTTGTGTCCAACTGCTTGCAACCCCATGGACTTTTGCCCACCAGGCTCATATATCCATGGGATTCTCCAGACAAAAATATTGGAACATTGGAGTAAGTTGTCATCCCCTTCTTCAGTACCAGCATATACATTTGTCTATAAATGTTGTATATATATATATATGTATATATGTATGTACATGTTTATGTGTATATACACATATGTGTCTGTGTGTATACATGTCTATTAACTTTAATGGGAAAAAGAAGATATTTTCCATTTCAACCCAATATAAACAATAATTTTTCAGTAATAAAAATATATCAATTGAACAGTGGAAACATACTTAGCATAAGTAATAAACAATAGTTTGAAAACAAATAATATAGTTTGTACATAAAATACAATTTACTGAGGAAGGAGAAAAGATTTTATAGGGGGCGGTGGCTGGTGAAGAAGGGTTGTAAAAGATTCATCTTTAAAAGGTGATGTAGAGTCAGGTGATCGACTTCTAACTATCATTTATTGTCAGAATCAGACATAATTTATAATAATAGAGATAAAAATGACATCACTTGTTTCTTCTACTTTGCTTGTGAAAAATTTATTCGTAGTTAAATTTTCAGCTCTCAGCTTCCTGTTAATAGACATTACAGAAAAGCAACGTAGAATATAATTCTAAATAATCACAAAGGCAAACATCTGTCAGGCATGTAAATAACACATTCACCAATATTACTGTAACTGTGTATCGACAATATGCTGGCTATACATTTTGTTTCATTTCTACTATTGTCTTGGGAAGAATAGAATAAGCCTGATTGTGAATTCAATGTAAATTTTTCCCAAGTAAAGATTATGAAGGAAAACAGAAAAGACAAACAAAAACTACTGGAACAAAACAAAATATTCATAGCTCCAGGGAGTTTTTGATTCAATACAGATTTCTCTTGGGGAATGGATCACCCAGTGCTTTGCAGTAATAGTTTGATATATGTTCTAAGCAGACTGGTATACAATTTTTAAATGTTTTCGTACTGCTATTATACCAGTATTGACAGACGAAAGAAAGAAATTTAAAAAAGTGGTAGTTTAGTATAAAGAATATACTACATGTGTTGTAATGATACTGAAAGACAAAGGAGGTTTTTGCTGTTTGACATCCTTTCTCTGACCTCAGCAGTACGCATAATGAGATGGTTAGCTAGGGAATAATAAAAGGTCTGGAAGAGATAAAGAATCTGCTCCAGGAATAAAGCTTACTTTACTCAAGCAATTTCTTCAACTGGCCAGTATAGGAAAGAAGATGGGTGATGCATAAAACAAAAAAGAATTAAGTAGCTTATTCAAGGTTATATAGATAATGGAGAGTAAATCTGAAACCTAAAGCTTCCCTTCAGTATGTTTTCTCCTTCAGGAAAAAAAAAAAAAAAAAAAAGGGCTGTGGTGGTATACGTTTATGATTCTTGAACCTATGAAATTGTGCACATGCATACACAAATGGGCTTACCAGGTGGCTCCATTGGTAAAGAAACCACCTTTGAAGCAGGAGATTGGGGTTCATTTCCTGGGTCAGGAAAATCCTCTGGAATAGGAAACGGCAACTAACTCCAGTATTCTTGCCTGGGAAATTCCTTGGAAAGAGGAGCCTGGCAGGCTACAGCCCATGGCATTGCAAAAAGTCAGATATAACTCAGGAACTAAATCCTACACAAATACACACACCTCAGCTGAACAATTAAAACATATTAACATAAATAGTAAAAAAGTTTAGAAGTAAATTTATATAAATTTTCATCCTACTATTACATATTCTTGAGACTTAGATATATTAGCTTCCCCAAAGTCACTAAATTAATAATTAGCAGACACACATCTGAATATAGCTATTTCTAATTCCAAAGCCAATGGCTCATATCTTCCTGTATTTCTTTAGACCACAAAAATATAAACAATTGGTGAGCTTATAACATAAAATCATATTTCTTCATCTAATCAACTATTTTAATATACAAAACTGGAGGTCAGAAGAGTTGCTTTGCTATTATAAACTTTGTTGATATGTGCTTTTCTACTAGTTAGAGTGTCCTTGGAGGATACAGAGAATTTGACAAGAAAAAGAAGCTGAAAATCAGAAGGAGAGAGATTATTAAATGTATGGAGAAAGCCTCATTCTGCTTCTCCCTATTGATATTTCTTTTCATATCTCAGTAAAAGCATGAACAACTCTAGATAAGTTTCCCTTCCTCTAATAAAGCTAAAGTATGACTTTACAAAAAAGTTAAGAGTTCAAAGTTTATAACAGTGCTAAATCACTTAAATTATTCCTGCTGTGCATAGCACCAAAATCTTTGGAAATGTATTATATTCATATCTATTTTTTCCTCCTCATTAAGAGAATTTTAAAACTCAAAACCTTAGAGATGTTTTTCAATCCATTTTATCAACTGCAAAAAAAGAAAACAAGGTCATCTACTTACATTTATATTTTTAATGAGTGATTGTTGGAAAAAGATCGAATATTATCTAATTTTTTTCCATATGTTTCAAAAGCAAACTTGTAAATGTATACCAGTAGATACTGTACAAACTTCATAAGAGGCAATTTATTTGTTTCATAAAAAGTTAGAAAAAGAAAGAAAGAGAGCAAGAGGGAAAGTATTTAGCCTAGTGATTTTTCTTACAAGAATTTATCCTCAGGAAGTAATCAGAGAAATTCACAAGAATTTCTAATGATATTTATCACAGTGATATATAATAGTAAAAAGAGAAGAAATTTAGAAATAGTATTAAATAACACAAAATAAGCAAATAGCAAGTTATTGCATATTCATAAAAAGATATACTAATAATGAATAATGCTAAACATAACAGTATATATGAAACAAACTGTATTTTTATATAAATAATAAAATAATTGCAGATATGGGATAAACAAAAAGATATAAAAAAACAGTAATAGAAAATATATTCAAGATGAGGGTCTTGAAAATAGATAAGACACAGCAGAGAAAGATTTGCAATTATAATTAAGAAAAAAGAGAAAATTAAATAAATTTAAGAAATAGACATAGGATCATGAGATATATAAAGGTTACTTTTTCAAAAATACACAATTATAGTAATTTTGAAAATTCAGATGCTACTTAAACTTTTCATGGTATAGAATGCATGAAAACCAGCTCAATCCATTACCAAACATTACAAATACAGTTTAAAAAAAAAACAAAAAACATTTATGACTCTGAAACAGATTTTAAAAACAGCAAATAGAAAGCTATCAACTGAATTATACAGGCATACTCAGTCTTGTCCAACTATGTATGACCATACGGAATATAGCCTGCCAGGCTCCTCTGTTCATGGAATTTTCCAGGCAAGAATACTGGATTGGGTTGTCATTTCCTTCTCTAAGGGATCTTCCCAACCCAAGGATCAAATCCTGTCTCCTGCATCCCCTGCACTGGCAGGCAGATTCTTTACCACTAAGCTACCTGAGAAGCCCATCAACTGAATTATATAATATTTTAAAAGAGTCATCAACCTAACCACATAAGACTTAGTCACAAAATTCATTTTAGAATTAGAAAATATAAAAGAACCTCTTAAACATGATAATGTCATTGCCCCGGTGCTGAATAAGCATTTGAAAACTTCAATACTCATTTCAACTATGCAGAGTTTGAAAATGATGATTATCATTAGGTATACAATTATATAACTAGAGAATAGAATTTCACTTGTTTATAAAGTTTATTCAAAAATCTGATTTAAAATAAAGGTAAAAGTACTATGTTTTTTGCATTTTATTTATCGATTATATAATGGGGGGATGATCATTCATGCTAAACAAAACACCATAATATAGAAAATCATAATTAAAAACAAAATCGTGTTGAAGTTTTAGGTTTCTTGAAGCTACATATGTTTAGAAACCCATCTTAAATGGGCTTACCCAGTAAGGGAATGTACTAGCACAAATAACCAGCTGTACAAATGAGAACAGATTTTGAGTCCAGATTTTGAATCAGTTGATTCAGCCTAGGGTGGGTTCACCAGTGATCCAGTTAGCTTCTGACTCTGCCTCCTCAGTGTTGCCTTTATCTTCTGTTAATCTTCATGGTAACTGCGTGCTTTGACAATTCAGTGTACATCAAACACACTGACAAGGTATTTTGTGCAGGTGAAAGAGATCTAGACTCTAAGTCCAGTCAGTCAGTATTTGGTACAACTGTTTATTGTCGGGCACTTCTTTAGGCGTTGCAAGAATATGTAGCACCACTGAACTCCTACACCGACAAAATGACAACAGCACCATAACCATAACTGTGATCACTAAAATACATAGTTCTCCCACGTATTTTTAAAATGATGGATAGAATACTACCCTTGTGACACACTTATATCAACAATTTGAATAGCAAAGTTAATAAACTTGATCTAAAGGATGTACTTAGTACATGATACAAAATAGGTAGAAAGTACATACTTTTTTTAAAAAATAACTATATACTATGCATTCTCAGAACTATTTATGTGAAGTAATGGTTTTAGAAAATTTGAAGAATCTTTTCACTGTTTTGTGTGGTTATGCCTGAGCATTTCCATTAATATAATTTTTGTTAAAATGGTTTGGCTCAAAAAGGAAAGAATCATGCATGTTGTTGCCTGCAACAATGGTTTGTTTTACTTCTGAGTAAGATTCTTGGCGGGAGGGGGGATGTATATGTGTACCATAACTGTTTATTCATTCAACTGACCATGGACATTTGGACCAGTTTCAGTTTCTGATAATTACAAATAAAGCTGCTATGAATAATCATGTAAAAAAAAAAAAAGAAAAGAAAATGTGAGACAAGGGTTTACAAAATAGTTTATTTTGGAAAATGATTTTCAAAGGATTTGAGTAGGGCACTGGGAAAAGTAAAAAGAAAAAGAGGGAAACCCAATCCCAAGATGGTCATTGACAAAATACCTGGGCTCAGTTCATCTGGGGACTTGCTGAGGAGTCGCCTAGGAACTGAATAAGTGTCTACTTACTAGCTGTTCTGTTGCCCTTATTGGTCAAGACCCCTTTTTATCCTGAGGAGTGTTAACTCTCTTGTACTTCAAAGTTCATGCATGTGTTAGAATGGCTGAGTGAGTTTTGGCATCTGACATTCCCCAAATACATTTTGTATGTTTACATTTGTATGCAGATCCTCAGAGGCTCCTGAGATTGGCCCTGTAACCTAACACTTGGGGTGCCTGTGCTTGACCTTGACTCTTCCAACACTCATGCCCAGGGGGCTGAGGGGTCTAGAGGACAGCAGCCATCACTGAGCAGGGCCAAGAAGTGTACAGCCAAGAACTTCTCCAAAGAAGGCAGATGCACATGTCAGTCAAGGCTTTAAACACTTAGGTCATGCTCCATTGTCTTGTCAGACTTTACACAACACGTGTTCAAAAATAAAATTATTCACGAATTTTAAAATGACAACTGAGCATGAGCACACCTCTGAATATGGTGCTTAGAGTGACTGCACTGGCTGTAACCTCATGGAACAGACTCTGAAATCAGTTCTTACACAATTGTGGAAGATGGAGAAAACATATATGGAAAAAGGGGGAGGATATGCATGAGTGGTAGCAAGGGATATATGGAACATCTCTGTACTTCTACTCAATTTTGCTGTGAACCTAAACCTTCTCTAAAAAGAATAAACATCTTTTGAAGTATAGAAAAAGGTCAATGGAAAGCTGTTACCTTTGCAAATTGCAATGGGCTTGAAGTCACTGTACATCTACAGGGGTGGCAACTGGAAAGATAATAGGTGGACATGAAGGAGGAGAAAGAGGCTCATCTAGAACTAGGTGGATAAACAGGAACACACAAGGACAATATGGAATCCATCTCTGCCTCTCACCAGTTTCAATCACGTATAGCAGGAACTAGTGCCCTTAGCTGCATGCACCTGGCTCAGGAGTCAGAGAAATTGAAGGAGGATGAAGTACAGACAGTGAAAGAGCAGAGAGCCCAATAAAGTGAGCAAGTAAATCAAGAAAACTACATGCAGGCAGCAATGGTGCCTGGTACTTTATGCTGACCTTAAGAGCATAATGGTAGATACTAATCTTCTCTTTTAAAGTCCAAACAAATTTTTCCCATGGTCTTCTCTTACATGGAACCAGAAAGGGAAGGGAGTTCCGGGAAATGTAGTTCCAGCTTAAACTGACAATATAAAGTTACCACACAATATTATATTAACACTCTCAGAGAACTGGCCAAGAGAAAACACTCCTTGATTGTTTTCAAACTTAGACGTAGTAGAAGAAGAAAAAAATACAAATGAATCTTACCCATGAATATTGAAGCATGGAAACTACACAAAATATTACGAAACAAAAGGACAATATATAAAAGATATCATGTTGGATTTGTATCATGAATATAGTCTTGTTTCAATATTAGAAAAGTAGTCAACCATTTAAGCATGGTAAAACAGAAAAAATATATCTTTCCAAAAGAATATTTACTCAAAAAATATATAAAGCTTTTAACTAAAATGATATACAAATTTATTTAACCTGGAGTGCATATATTTCTTAAGTGATATATCAAATGCTTCTAAGTTTTTTGGAATGCTTTATTTTTACCTTGGGAGATTAGCACAAGAATATTCATTTTATTATTATGGTTTAAACTGTAAGTGTATATATTTTAACCTTCCATATGTATCATAGCAAAAAGAAAAATAAATAAGAGAAAAGAGAAAACGAAAGATGAGAGGACTAGAAGATTGATCTAGGAGGCTTAATGTCTGAGTTAATAAAGTTCTAGAAAAGATTGAAAAATGGAAAGTGAAAGAAATTATCAAGGAAGTAACAATAAACTATCCAAGAAATATCTAGCTTGAAAGGTCACACAGTAAGTACATCACATCACTATGTTTCAGAACGGTATTCAGAATGACAGATTTTTCACTAGCCACACTGACTAAAAGCTACTAAAACTATGAGGGAACAAATAATTTTCAATATCTAACTAAAACTTAAATTTTAAGGTAGAATAAAGGTTTAATAAATACCCTCCTTAGTGTGGACTTAAAGGTATGCACAGAGGAAATAAGGGATTATCAATCAACTAATCAACCAGTGAATCAAATCAAGATATAGAATTCAGGAAATAATAGATCCCATCAAGGAAAAAGTGAGATATAAAAGATGGTGACAGAAGAACCACCTCAGAGTATAGTTAGAAAATGAAGGCAAGAAGGAAAGAGTTTATGAAAAATTGGAGACATTAATGAACAGGTAATCTAACTAAATATTTCAAATAATCAAGTCTATGATTTTATTTAATCAAGTCTATTTAAAGAAATATTGTACAAGTGAAATCTGTTGCAAGAAACAGGATACAGAAAAAGAAATGCTCTTATAGTAAACTCCTTAGATTGCAGATAGCCTGAATTGGTAACATCTGTTGTGAAAACTGATAAATGATTTAATTAATATTGATAAAATATGGTATACTACTAAATCTGCAGCCATCAGGGAAGTGAATTAATAAAGAATTTTAATCTATGAATTAAAAATAATAGTAAATGCTAATAAAACACATCTATTAAATACATGTATTTAAACATCAGGGAATAAGTAAAAGAATTAAACCCATTGCCTATGGAGGGGAGAATTATTGGGGGAAAGTTACAACTTGAGATTATACATTTTTAAATTAAGATTTACAATATTGTCAAAATTAAGATTTTTAATATTAAAACTGTTGGATATCACTTTGTTTTTAAAAACAAACCACAAATAAATGCTTTAAAAAGATAGAGAAATAACTTTTAGGTTTAAAATAGCCAACTCAACACATTGAGATGTTTTCATTCTACAATGAAGCAAAATCAAGAAAGTCCTTAAAATCGTTTAATATATAGCTAGCTGCAAAATGTTTCCTTGTACTAGGAATAGACATCTCTAGTGGAAGGAATCATCCAGAAAGCCATAACCAAAGCAGGGCTGGACACCAGTTCCCTGCAAGACAAGTGCTGAATCTCAATGGGGAAGAAAGATAAATGGGACAACCCAAGCACTCAGATTTGTGATATTATAATCTTACTCTCAGACATACATCTCTAAGCTTCACATATATGAATTTCACAGTACCCAGAGTACTATAGGGATTGGATATCTTCTGGACTGCAAATATGTTTATTGTATTTCCATACATTAAAGTTTTTATGTATTGCTACAACAAATGCAAACACCTTGGTTAGACATATCCTGGGCCCTGCCTATTTCTCAGGTCATAGTATTTACCATGACTCCACTCATGACCTACATTCTGGCCATTGCCAGTAACATACAGTTCTCTAACTGTCACATGGTTTGATTCTTTGTCCATTCTAAGTCCCTTTATTTAGAATGGTATCTCTTCATAATGTTTTTCAATACACCAATCCCTTTCTCTACTATGCTCACTTATCTTTTAAGACATCTAGTGTTGCTTTCTTTATGAAGTATTTCCTGACCTTACACATAAAACTAATAGCCTTTTCTTTTTATCTTTTATTGAGTCTTATACTGATATCTAACAGAAAACAGAAATTAACAGGTGATATTTGATAAGCTACTTTTTGTAGTCAGTTTTACTTTACTGGTCTAGAAGTTCCTTGAAAGCAAATATCATATCTTGATCTCTTTCTACATCCATAGTACTACAAACAGTAGCTTATATATAACAGGTACTTATTAACTATTTAAGTAAATAAATGTGTGATGAGTAAATGAATGAAAAATAAATGACCCTTTAAAATATTTTCTGCAGGTTTGAAACTTGCCAACCTGTCAGTATAATAACACAGGCTGAGATTATCACTGTTTTCGATTCAGGATAAAAACTTTCTAAGCACATTTGTGTAAATGAGAATGTTCTATGTCTCAATAGGAAAATGATTGAAGGAGCAAACTTAGTAAAAGCGATCTTGCTTGATGTAACTGAATTACTGAATCAAAAAAAGGCAATTACTAAATGTTTAAATGTTTATTCTATATTAATCCAAGTTCAGTGATAAGTTAATGATAATTTATGGGAAAAACACAAGATAAAATTTCAAACTAAGAGTTCATATTAAATATTTTCTCCATTACATATGTATTCATAAAAATTCATAATTCCCTGCACCATTGGTAAGTGTGGCTTTTAAGTAAAAACAATTAAAAATCATTTTACTGATATATAAATTCTTAAGCATATAATGAAAATAAATATAATTATCTTATTTTTATTCACTCCCTTTACTTTGGTAGCTAAGCAAGTCTGCGGATGTTTAATTTAATTATATTTTCATTAAATTTATTAAAAAATTTTGAAAGTTCAGCCATTAAAATTGTCTGTAACTATTTTAAAACATTAAGCAGAAGGGTTCTAGGAAGATAGAGGAGCAGGAAGTACCAGGAAATAGTTTCTCAACGTAGGCAAAAATTGCACTTGCAAAAGCTGCCTGATATAATGATTTTGGAACTCTGTAGTCTACTGAAGGTTTGCAACATCTAGGGAAAAGCTTGAGTGGTAAATTGGTTAATCTTGGCTAATTTCAACTCTTAGCACACTAGCAGCTAAGGGTAGGTACCCTCCCCACCCTCCTCCACACACACACCATGGTAGGTGTTACTGCTGTGTGTGGTATTGTATAGATATTTCTGGAGCAGCCTGCACAAATATTGCAAGAGAGAAAAAAGCACTCTGTCCTTTAAATATTGAGGATCTCTGTTCTGGTTGCTGATTGATGCCTTTACCTCAGAGATACAGAAAAAGAGGCATGTGGCCATTGTTGCAGCTCCCTACATTGTTGCAATCCCCTCCCAACCTGGCTAAAGTGACTTTCAGGAGGGCACTTTTATTCCCTTTCATTGATTTTTTTTTTTTTCCTTTTTGAGAGCAGCTATAAAACCTATAGCATTCAAAAGAGACTTCATAAATGGGACAAATTAGAAAGTGACTTTGTATACCTGGAGTAAAGGTACAGACTCAGAATAGACTTGAGAAGAGTTTACTTTTCTACCTCAGGATGATTCTTATCACAGAGACAGGTTATAGAAAAAAAAAAAAGCAAAACCCAGCAAACCCTGAGGTAGGGGAAATATCTGATTTCCAGAGTTACCACATTATCAGATTTAAATGTCCGTTTTTCAACAACAAATCACATAGCATGCAAAAGACATAAAACTATTGTCCATTCAAAAGAAAAATATCAATAGAAACTGTCTCTGAAAAATATATGGTGGCATATCTACTAGGCAGGGACTTAAAAATAATTATCTTACAAATTTTGAAAGAACAAAGGGACATGGAGAGAAAGCAAAGAAAATGATGCATGAAAAGAAGGATATGAATAAGAGACAGAACACTTAAAGAGTAACCAAAAAGAAATTCTAGAACTAAAAGGTATAATAATTGAAAAGAAAAATTTACTAGAGGGATTAACATGCAGGTTTGAGCAAATGAAAAAAAGAAAAGAAATAGTAAACTTGAAGATAAGACAATAACTTTTTGAGTCTGAGGAATAGAAAGAAAAAAAGAAGTGAAAATAAGCTAAGCGACCTGTGGGACACCAGCAGATGGAATATCATATACCATTGTTGAATTCCTAGGAAAAGAAGAGAGAGAAGAACGTAAGAGAATCACTGAAGGAGACTTGGTAAAGACATGAATAAAAACATCCAATAAACTCAATAAACTCCAACAAAGTTGAACTCAGTGAGACTCACATCAAGATACATAATGAACTTTCCAAAGATAGAGAGTCCTGAAAGCAACAAGAAAGATGTAACTGGTCACATATGAGGGATCATCAATAAGAATATAAGCAGTTTTTCATCAGAAATTTTAAAGGCAAGAAGATTGTGGATCAGTATATTCAAAGTGCTAATACAAATAATAATAATAAGTCAACCCCAAAATCCTATTTCTGGCAAACTGTCCCCCAGGAACACACAATTTATAAAGATGTAACTTTGGGACACTGGCAACTATAAGGAGTAGGAAACAGCTATAAAGTATCAAAATTTTGGTATATTATTGAAATTAGGCTGGTATAAATTCAGATTAAACTGTTGGAACTTTAGAATGTTTAAGGTATATCAAATAGTAACCATAAAGAAAAGAGCTACAGAATAAACATAAAAAATGAGGAAGAAATTGAGATATTTCAGTGCAAAAAATAAAAAATCAACTAAACACAAAGAAGATGGTAATGCAGGAAATGCGGGACAAAAATGCTTTATTAGACATACAGATAACAAATAGCAAAATTACAGAGGTTAAGTCCTTCCTTTAGTAATTACTTTAAAAGTAAATGGATTAAATTCTCCAATCAAAACCCAAAGATAACCAGAATTTCTAAAACATGTGATCAAACTATATACTGTTTATAAGAAACACAATTTAGATCCAAAGATACAAATAGAATGAAAGTAAAAGGATGGGAAAATATATTCCATTACAAATAATAACCAAAACAGAAATGGCTATGCTAATATGAGTTAAGATGAGGTGCGTGCTCAGTTTTATCAGACTCTTTGCAATAGCATGGACTGTAGCCCGCCAGGCTCTTCTGTCCATGGAACTTTCCAGGCAAGAAATGCTGGAATGGGTTGCTATTTCCTCTTCCAGGAGATCTTCTGGCTCAGGGATCAAATCCATGTCTACTGCCTCTCCTGCAATTGCCAGGCAGATTCTTTGCCACTGAGCCACCTGGGAAGCCTAACATGAGGTAAAGAAGACTTTGCATAAAAAAGGTTACAGGAGACAAAACTGCATAGTGTCTATTAATAAAATATTCAATATAGCAAGAAGAAAGAGGAATTATAAACATTTACACATCCAATAACAGACCATCAAAATACATGAAGAAAAAATGACAGAACTAAAGAGAGAAATAAACAATTATATAATAATAGAGATTTTAATACTTCACCTTCAATAATGGATAAAATTCCCAGACAGAAGATGAGTAAGAGATGGAAGACTTAAACAGCACAGTAAACCTATATAGAACATATATACAGAACAGTCTACCTAACAACAACAGCATGCATATTCTCAAGGGTACACAAAGCAGTTTTCCAAGGTATAACATATGTTAGGACATAGATTAAGTCTCAATAGGTTTAAAAAGGCATATAAAATACTTTCTCTGAACACATAGGATGAAGTTAAAAATAAACAATAGAAGTAAACCTAGAAAATTTCACAAATTTGTATTATAAAAATTATAAAAGTGGAAAGGAAGAAGTATGTATTTCTATGTGTAAGATCTTATATAAAGAAAATCCTAATGATTCCGTTAAACAATTAGAACTAATAAATAAATTCAACAGGATATAAAATCAACCCATAAAAATCATTTGCATTTTTAAATACTTTAACAATGAGCAATCTGGAAAATAAATAGTGAAAACAATTAAATTTATAGTAGGATCATAAAGAACACAATACTTAGAAATTAACTTAAGCAAGAAGTGAAAGACTTACAAAATAAAAACTATAAAGCATTGCTGAAATAAGTGAAGGAAATGGAAACATATTAATGGACTAGAAGACAGTCGTTTTAAGATATCAATATTTACCCAAAGTACTCTATAGATTCATACAATTCCTACCAAAGTCTCAATAAAGTTTTTCTTAAGAAATAGAAAAGTCAATCCTAAAATTCATGTGGAATCTCAAGGGACTCTGAATATTCACAGCAATCTTGATAAAGAAGAAAAAAACTTGGTATCAAGATCCTGATATTAGAATCTACAACAAAGTTATAGTAATTAAGACAGTGTTGTACTAGCATAAAGGCAGACATAGAAATCAATGAAACAGAATCAAAAATCTAAGAATTAAACCCTAAAATATATGGCTAAATGATTTTTGATAGGGTGCCAAGACAATTCAATAGCAAAAAGATAGTCTTTTCAACAGTGTTGGGAAAACCAGATATCCATATGCAAAAATATAAGTTGGACTCTTATCTAATGCCATATTCAAAAATTAACTCAAAATGAATCATGGACTTAAGTGTAAAATGAAAGCTAAAAAATTCTTAGAAGGTAATAGGACAAAAGCTTCATGCCATGAGATTGGCAATGCTTTCTTGACACCAAAGGCAACAGGTAACAAATGAAAAAATAGACATACTAGATTTCATGAAATATTTTTCATTAAAAGATACTAACAGTAAAAGTGAAACCCACAGAATGTGAGAAAATATTTAATAATCATATATGAGGGATTTTGTTATTCAGTCATGTCTGATTCTTTTAAACCCCATGAACTGCAGCATGTCAGGCTTCCCTGTCCTTAATATCCAGAATATGTAAAGAACTTTCAAACCTCAACAACAACAAAGAAAAATCAAAAGTGGACAAAGGTCTTTAAAAGGCATTTCTCTAATGATATCAAAAGGCTAGTTAGCACATGATAAGCTCAACAACACTAATTATTAGGGACATGAAAATAAAAAATACAATGAGATACGTAATAGCCCATTAAGACAGCCATGATTTGAATTTGAAATCCATACACACTACAATGAGAAATGGAAAATGGAAAAGTCACTGTGGAAAACTGTATGACAGGTCCTCAAAAAGTTGAAAATAGAATTTACATATGATCCAGCAATTCCATTTCTGGATATATACCCAAAATAACTGAAAGCAGGGTCTTAAGATATTTCATAGCAGAATTATTTACAATAGCTAAAATATAGCAACAACCCAGGTGTCCATTGTTGGATAAATAGATGAGCAAAATGTGGTATATACATACAACTGAATATTGCTCAGCTTTAAAAATGAGGGGGATTCTGAAATATGCTACAGCATGGATGAACTTTGAGGACGTTATTCTAAGTGCAGTATGTCAGTCACAATATAGACACTGCATGATTCCACTTTTATAAGTGACCCAAAGTAGGGAAACTCTAAGAAACTGAAAGTAGAATGGCAGTTGCCAGGGGATAAGGAAAGGAGTAATGAGAGATTATTGTCTGACGAGTAGAGTTTCAGCTTTTCAAGAAGAAAATAGATATACAGTTGCATTGAACAGTGGTGATGTCTTCACAGCATTACGTACAGATTGTATTTTATACCACTGAAATGTGCACTTCAAATGATTAAGATGGTTAACTTTCTGTTGCGTGTATTTTACCAGAACAACAAAAAAAGAGGGGGGGGGGGCATAAAGTGAGATTTTCTTAGGGTTTCCTTTTCAAATTGAATAATATCCTCAAAGGGAATATAATAGGCTGTTTTCTCCAATCTTGGATCTTTAGAAGCAAACTTTAGCCTTAAGGCCATCTGAATGGTTTGCAAACAGCAGCAAGGGGGCAGAGGTTAATGGGAACACAGGTTACTTCCAGGTGGCATGTCAAAATTATTTTAACAGAAATAAACCAAGAAAACTATCTTTCCACTACCTATTTCTTGTTATGCATTTCCTTTGAAGCAATGTGTAAATTTACTTTCCTGATAAAGTCTCCTGCCCCTCTCCTTTGTTAAAACCTTACCATCCCCATAAACCTGCATTGCATTTAATACATTATTTACTCTTCATTAGGGCTTCCATGGTGGCTCAGTAGTAAAGAATCTGCCTACTAAGCAGAAGACGTGGGTTCAATCCCTGGACTGGGAAAATCCCAAGGAGAAGGAAATGGCAACCCATTCTAGTGTTTTGCCTGAGAAATCCCACAGACAGAGGAGCCTGGTGGCCTATAGTACATAGGGTGGCAAAGAGTTTGACACCACTGAGCAACAGATTTTCACTTTTTCACTTTTACTATTCAGTACTCTCTCTTTCATTTAAAATCTCCAAATAATTAAAAAAGTAGAACTATATTTCAATAATCCATCACTCTAAATTTTGGAAATATCAAGTATTGCCACTTAGGTGAACCTGATGGCACAGCAGTCTCAGTCTCAGTCTTTTTTCTTAAATTTATTTATTTGTTTTAATTGGAGGCTAATTACTTTACAATATTGTAGTGTTTTTTGCCATACGTTGACATGAATCAGCCATGGGTGTACATGTATTCCCCATCCTGAACCCCCTTCCACTTCCCTCCCTTGTCTCAGTCTTAATTCAATATTCTTCACAAAGATACCCATTTCACATTGCTTATTAGTTCCTGCACTAACAATAAATAAGGTTATCCAAAGGTCATGGGGTTATGGATTTATTCATGAGATCCAGATAGCTAATATGACCTTTTATACGTAGAATTAATCCAATGAACTACATCACTTCCATCTTTTTAAATGACTATTGTCAAGACCTTGAGTGAATCATCAATAAAAATGCAAATTTTTATTAATATGCCACTTACTGGGTTTCCTTGGTGTTTCAGATGGTAAAGAATCTCCTGCACTGTAGGAGACCTGGGTTCAAACCCTGGATTGGGAAGATCCTGGGAGACAGGAATGGCTATCGCTCCAGTAATTTTGCTTGGAAAATCCCATGGACAGAGGACCCTGGTGGGCTACAGCCCACAGGCTCACAATGAGTTGGACATGACTGAGTGACTAAGAACACACACCCACACACACATACACACACACACACACCCCACTTACTAATGAAGACAAATATGTAATATGTTTTGTAAATATGACTAAGTCCATGCATGAAAGACTAAGTCTGTAAAGCTGCAATGACAATGTATATAAGTACTTTTAACATAACCAGCAATTTTGATATGGCTAATATTGGAAGCCTGCTGCTGTTACTAAGTCACATCAGTCGTGTCTGATTCTGTGCGACCCCATTGACGGAAGCCCACCAGGCTGCTCTGTCCCTGAGATTCTCCAGGCAAGGACACTGAAGTGGGTTGCCATTTCCTTCTTCAGTGCATGAAAGTGAAAAGCGAAAGTGAAGTCGCTCAGTCATGTCCGACTCTTAGCGACCCCATGGACTATAGCCTACCAGGCTCCTCCATGCATGGGATTTCCCAAGCAAGAGTACTGGAGTGCTGCAATTCATGGGGTCTCAAACAGTTGGACACGACTGAGCAAATGAGCTGAACTGAACGGAATATTGGAATTGATATCTAAGGTGACTTAATATCAGGGTTTTCTCCTATAGTAGCTCTGTGATCAGATTCTTTTTACTGATGACTCACTCACTTTCCAGCTCTATCACTTATACTTGTGTGACCCTCACCAGATACTGATCTCCTTAAACCCCAGTCTCCTCATCTGTAAAGTGGATATTACATTTACCATATTTTTGTGAGAATAAAATGAAACATGATTTAAGGATTTATGATATTAGCATAATATCTGACCTACAGTTAGTGTTTAACAAATGCTTGTTACTATTATTTTAATTAGCTGTAGAGAGACATTTTAGTCTATAACTTTCTTCTTATTAAACATAAACATTATGTTGTAGTTCCTGCAATAAGTATGATATAGTTCATACAAAAATGCGAACTTACAGAGATATACAAGACAGGAAATACTTCTACAATACTTGTATTTGCCTGGTGTATGGATGAAGATCAATGAAGGTGGCCTTAGGCAAAACTGTGAAGTCTCACACTCCCAGTTCTATCTATAAATCTTGTTTTATGGTGTTACCACACAGTTTTAGCCTCAGAGTCATTCTTTTTCTTCTCACCAATCTTAAAACAACATGTACATCTGTTTATTCTTCTTCAAGTCTATTTCTTTAAAAAAATAATTATAGAAGGCAGGAAACACTAGGTGCTCTATCAAAATCTTTATGTTATTTTCTTGTCCGGTTTCTTGCATTCATCTCTGACTGTCCCTCCTCTCTATCCTTTATTTCTGTTTTAGGAAGTTTTAAATTATAAACTCAATCTATATCTTCTAAGAACATTTGGCAACTTCCTTGGTGGTCCAGTGGTTAAGAATCAGTCTGCCAATGCAGGGCACATGGGTTTTATCCCTAGTTGGGGAAGATTCCACATGCCACAGAGTAATTAAACCCATAAGTCAAAACTACTTATTCCACTCTCTGAGACAAAAGCTGCAACTACTGAACCTACACACCTAGAGCCTGTGGTCTACAGCAAGAGAAGCCACAGTAATGAGAAGCCCACACACTGAAACTAAAGTGTAGCTTTCACTTGCCACAACTAGAAGAAGCCCAAGGGCAGCATTGAAGACCCATGTTGCCAAAAATAAATAAATAAATAAATAAATATTTTAATGTTTGATCATCTAACTACATGTGAGTGTGTGCATATGGGCTCAGTTGTATCCGACTTTTTGCGACCCCATGGATTGTCACTCAGCAGGCTCCTCTGCCCATGAGATTCTTTTAAGGAAAGAATACTAGAGTGGGTTGCCATTTCCATCTCCAGAGGATCCACCTGACCCAGGGATCAAACCCACATCCCCTGTGTCTCCTGAATTGCAAGTGGATTCTTTATCTGCTGCGCCATCAGGGAAGCCCATCTAACTGCTTATGAAGCTCTTTTCCAATATTAAGACAAATACCAGAAAACTGTGCCTGTTTTTCTTCCATTGTCATTCTTTTATTTCCTTTATTTTTTTATACAATATATAGAGTATGGGGTTTCATTCCTTAGCAAACACAATCTGCTTAATAATTTCCAATTTGGAATCTCTGAATCCATCTGGTCTTTGCTAGTGCTAGCATTATTAAAAATGATTTTTATAAAATAAAATATATGGTTAATAAACAATTAACCAAGCAAGTATATCTCTGTGTTTTTACTACAGGTAACATCAGAAAGCCTGAAGTATAGTGATTTAGGGGAAAGTGATGGCTGCCATATTTGTTAATGGACATGGCTATTCCCATAAAAAAAAGATCTCATGCAGATATGAGTACTAAAGACTGAAGATGGGTGGGTATCCAAAATGTGACAGATAGAAATAACATTACTGGGCAAAAGTATGCCTTTTGAAATAAGGCAGTTAAATTCAAGAATGAGAAATAGAGAGGAGACTATGCCAACATGGTCCAAAACTGGATAGAAGTAAGAAAGAATATAGAAGGAATAATGTATAACTTGACTTGGTTAAAAGAATAGTTTCAAGAGGATCCTGCAAAGTATTAATAAAATACCATGACATCGACAATGTGACAACTCAGTTTTGTAATCCAATTCAGCAAACAAGTCATTGAAAGCCCATTATGTAATATACATAGCATTAACAGTATTAAATATTATATTATGTGCATAAAAATATACACAATTCTTTTCATTACTATGCTTATTATCTTTGTCTAAGAATGAATCAGTAAATTTGTCAAATATGATTTAATTTTAGAAAAGTATATCTTCTAAATTATTGACATGGAGTATGAATTAAGCTAGATGATTTACTGTTTCATTACTTATGATAAATTGGGTATTATGAGAAAGAATAAAATGATTCTACAGGAATTCAAAATTTGAAATTAATAAGATAAAAATATTTAATGATATATTAATCTGAAATATAGGAAGCTAATGACATTCTAAGATTAGAAATATTTGAAGATATCACAAAGAGAAATGGTGACTAATGTGATGCACAAAATTAAACCTTTATAATTTTTACCATTTTTCTTACACATTAGTAAGATGCAGCAAACAAACATATTTGTCATAAAAATGATCAGTGCTAAATATTAATTCATAAATTTAAAAAACATTGTAAAATTTATACTAAAGTATCCATAGATATAGTTAATAAATATTCAAAAGACCGTTCACAGAGTAGGAAATGAGTGCTAAACATTTAAATTTTCAATCATATAACTAAAGATCAATTTAAAGAATAATGATATATTATTTATCTTATTGATTTGCCAAAATTTAAAATAAATATTAACCTTAAATGATCAGGACTTTAGAAAGAGTAAATAGGAAAAAAAAAGGTAAAAGAAGAAAAGTAAAAACTGCCATTTACATTTTTAAGAAAACAAAAAGGGATTTGAAGTACAGCTTAGTTAAAGGATATTTGCTTTAAAATGCTCTCTTTTCCTCAGACTTTGGGGAAGGATGAAATGATCTCTATAGAGAGACAGTGATTGATTGAAATGAGGTGAAATGAGAGAGCCTGGATCAAGTGTCATGATTTTAGCTAAATGAGAGGCCAGATTAACAGCTACAAGTCAAGAAGGATATTGAGAAATCAGAATATGGAAAACTCCAAGCAGTTAATGAAAAGAGGTTTCCAAAGAGCAGCAAGGATGAAAGTCATATTTGGAATTTGTAAATTTTTGCTGGGTCAGGTCTGTTAGGGCATAGAATTTTCTTCTCTCCACTCATATCCAGCCACTACTCTGTCATTTACTTATAGATTGAATGCTTCAGTGATTAGAGACCAATAGTGTGCCAGGGAAGGGCATCAATAAAATAATTTATCTCAGAGCCCAAGGATAAAAGAGTCCACTGCAGCAAGGGTAATGCTAACATTTGAAAAAAAAAAAAAAGCACTGAGCTCCAGAAGTTTCTGGGTGAAATGAAAATGAAATGATTTCTAACAAGAATAGCATAAATTGGGAAGTATGTAGTTGGGAATTCTGAAGGCTGATGTGATGTCATGGTACTTTTAAGTCACTTTAATTGTGTGCTAGCATAGTCCTTTGAACACCTTTATTTTGACAGTGAACAAAACTTGAACTGGTGTTTTCACTGTGTTTCTTTTAGGTGTGTGAGATTTAAGGTATAACTAGACTTACATTTCTTACAGGCACTTATCTAAAAATGTAAAGGTCAAAGCTTGCTAGAAATATAGTGGGATGCTAGGAAACCAGTCAAGTTCAAAACTTTGACTAGTTAAAAGGCCAACCAATGTCCCATTTCTTCTGCACTCTCTGGACATGGTTTATTCCCACAGCTGCCACAAATAGTTTCAAGTATGAACACTTCCATGGCCTGCCTCCTCTTTCTCCAACTCCAGTCACACACAGACTCCTATCATTGACATTACCCAAATTTTCTCAAGTTGCATGTCATGTTTTCCACCGTCATATATTCACCATTCAGTCAGGCTTTAATATTCTAAAAGAATATCCTATACACTAATTGATAGATCTAAATTTACACTTGATATTTAATATCTCTGTGACATTGGGAAAACCATTTTATCATTCTGTACCTCAAAAGTTTTGCATTCAAAGATGAATATTATAAATAAATTTAGAATGACATATATGAAGGTACTTGGAGAAGGAAATGGCAACACACTCCAGTACTCTTGCCTGGAAAATCCCATGGACGGAGCACTGCAGTCCATGGGGTCACTAAGAGTCAGACACGACTGAGCGACTTCACTTTCGCTTTTCACTTTCATGCACTGGAGAAGGAAATGTCAACCCACTCCAGTATTCTTGCCTGGAGAGTCCGAGGGATGGAGGAGCCTGGTGGGCTGCCATCTATGGGGTCGCACAGAGTGGGTCACGACTGAAAGCAACTTAGCAGCAGCAGCAGCAGCATATGAAGGTACATTCTTCCTCTCAAGACTTTACTGGTCAGAACCTCCTAGGTTTCTCCTGTGACCACTCCTCTCCAACTCTTCTCCAGACCTACAAACAAGTCTCTTCAAATCTTAGACTTCCTTTCTGGGAAGACTTCCAACTACAAGCTTCCCTTGGATCTCTCCCCATCATAAACATTTCCCCTTTTTTCCTCAACGCCCTTCCCCCTTTAGAATATGACCTTTAAAAAAAAAAACACACACACACAAAAACTGTCGACTTCCTCAATTATCTTACTTCCTTTCAGTTCTAAGAGATTGCCCATCAGTCTGGCACTCACCTCGTGAGGCGAGTTTTGTGATTTGCTTTGTCAGGGCTGGTAGTGAGTGTCTGTGGCTGTCTGTGGTTTGCTTTAGTTCTCAAGCTCCTAGAATTAGGAGCTGAAGGAAGCTGGAGCAGCATATGGTGGTCAATGATTTTCACATGAATTTCTGTTGATTTCTTGCTGTGAAATGAAAAAAAAGCAACAGTAAGCAGTTTGATTCAATATGGACTACAATAAAGTACACCTATAAAATAAAACTAAGCATTTAATTTCCTTAGAATGAATTGTCAGAAACTATAATTATTTATTTGTAGGAAAATAGCAACTTATCTATAATATCAAGTGATTTAATCTGACACACACACTCATTCTAGATAACTGCTAATAGAAATGAAATGTTAACTTCACATGCAATTTAAAATTTTCTAATAGCCATCCTGAAAAGGAAGTAAAATTATTTCAAATACATATTTTACTTAATGCAGTATGCCTAAAATGTCATATCAACTTGTAATCAATAAAAAAATGATGTGATATTTCAAGTTACTTTTTTCTTTAATAGTTTTCCAAGTTCAGGGGTGATGTTAGAAATAATGAAAAATCTACACATTGAGGATAGATATTAGTTGTGGTTGGCTGCTTATAGCACCTCCCCAAATTCCAATGGGGAAAATAAAAAGATGTTCCCATCCTAATCCTTGGAATCTGTAGATGTTACCTTACATATCAACAAAGGACTTTATAGATATATTTAAATTAGAGATCTTGGGATGAGGAATGGGGGGATTTCTTGGTTATTAGCTTTAAATTGCATAAGCTTTAAATATAATCACATGTATCCTTATAAGGGGGAAGCAGAGGAAGATGTTACCACAGAGGAAGAAGAGATGTAAACAATGCATGACAGAAGCAAAGACTAAAGTGATGTGGCCACGTGCCAAGGAATATCAGCAGCCCCCAGAAGAGCCCCTGGAAGAGGAATGCATTCATGTATGCTCAGTCCTGTCAAACTCTTTGTGACCTCATGGACTGTAGCCCACCAGGCTCCTCTGTCCAAGGGATCATCCCAGGCAAGAATGCTGGAGTGGGCTGCCATTTCTTTCTCCAGGGGATCTTCCTGACCTAGGGATTGAACCTGTGTCCCCTGCATCTCCTTTAACACTTGAGCCACCTGGGAAGCCCTGGAAAGGGCAAGGAACAAATTCTTTCTTAGAGTCTTCAGAGGAAATATGGCTATGATAGCACCCTGATTTAGTCCCAGTGATTCTTATTGTGGACTGCTGGCATCCAGAATTGTGAGAGAATAAGCTCCTATTGTTTTAAAACATCGAGTTTCTGAGAAAGTGTTATAGCAGCTACAGGAAACTAGCACACAAACCATTTAGAGTAATATAATAGCACTGCATTCCCTCCTTTGTTGTAATGTTAACAAAGGCCATTGGTCTGATTCCGAAAAAATGCCAGTGAAATGTTCTACAAACATTCGTGTTGAAAGTGCCTTACATAATCTTTCATCTTGCGTGGTTTCAGCTACTACCAGTATGCTGAAAATGTCATATCTGTGTTTCTATCTTTCACCACTCTCCTGTACTCTAAGGTAGTATTTCCAGATATCTTCTGGGCATTATCACCCAGATATACTATAGTTATTAACAACTGGTCATACTCAAGTAGAACTCATCATTAAAACTCAAAATTATCTCCTCCTTCCTAGATTAGTTAATGGACAGTCATCTATATCCAGAGATAACTGGATAACTCAACTTTTTGCCTTCCAGGTTTGGCCATGGTGTCATCTAGTAGTGTGTGAGAAGTAATTCAGTAAATAGAATATTTCCTTTAATATGCAAATAACATGAGGGTGGGAAAGACTAGTTGTAACACTTCTATCTTTTCCTGATCCTTTCCAGAGACAAAGGAACTACACGTGATAGTGCACGTATGAAAATACAAAGCATTCTCAGACATAAAGAGCACAGACAGGTACCACCTTTTAGTTTCAAGTGGTAATACAGGAATTATTTGATATTCTCACCCTTGTGCCATTTGGCGTTGCAGCTAACTGTGGCCTGTCCCACAGGTTGTAAGTTTCAAAAAATTGTTAACCTCCACTCAGTGGAGGTCATATGAAATGTGGGAAAGTAAAAGTTAAGTGTATATAAAATATATGGAGAACATACCAGTAGAAGGGTCCTGTCATAGTTTATAGTAGCCTTCACACCCTTGCTATAGTGGTTATTGTCATATCAGTTTAGTTCGAGTCAGTTAAGTCTCTCAGTCATGTCTGACTCTTTGAGACCTCATAAACTGCAGCACACCAGGCTTCCCTGACCATCACCAACTCTCCAAGCTTACTCAGACTCATGTCCATCGAGTCAGTGATGCCATCCAACCACTCATTCTCTGTGTCCCCTTTTTCTCCCACCGTCAATCTTTCCAAGCAGGAGGGTCATTTCAAATGAGTCAGTTCTTCACATCAGGTGGCCAAAGTATTGGAGTTTCAGCTTCATCATCAGTCCTTCTAATGAATATTCAGGACTGATTTCCTGTAGGATGGACTGGTTGGAGTGCCTTGCAGTCCAAGGGACTCTCAAGAGACTTCTCAAACACCACAGTTCAAAAGCATCAATTGTTGAGTGCTCAGCTTTCTTTATAGTTCAACTCTCACATCCATACATGAGTATTGGAAAAACCATAGCTTTGACTAGATAGACCTTTGTCAGCAAAGTAATGTCTCTGTTTTTGAATATGCTATCTAGCTTGGTCATAACTTTCCTTCCAAAGAGCAAGTGTCTTTTAATTTCATGGCTTCAATCACCATTTGCAGTGATTTTGGAGCCCCAAAACATAAAGTCTGTCACTGTTTCCATTGTTTCCCTATCTATTTGCCATGAGGTGATGGGACTGGATGCCATGATCTTCGTTTTCTGAATGTTGAGTTTTTAAACCAACTTTTTCACTCTCCTCTTTCACTTTCATCAAGAGGCTCTTTAGTTCTTCTTCACTTTCTGCCATATGGGTGGTGTCCTCTGCATATCTGAGGTTATTGATATTTCTCCCTGCAATCTTGATTCCAGCTTGTGTTTCCTCCAGCCCAGCATTTCTCATGATGTACTCTGCACTAAGTTAAATAAGCAGGGTGACAATATACAGCCCCGATGCACTCCTTTCCCTGTTTGGAACCGGTCTGCTGTTTCATGTTCAATTCTAGCTGTTGCTTCTTGACCTGCATACAGATTTCTCAGAAGGCAGGTTAAGTGGTCTGGTATTCCCATCTTTTTAAGAATTTTTCACAGTTTGTTGTGAGCCACACAGTCAAAGGCTTTGGTAAAGTCACTAAAGCAGAATTATATGTTTTCCTGGAACTCTCTTGCTTTTTTAATAATCCAACGGATGTTGGCAATTTGATCTCTGGTTCCTCTGCCTTTCCTAAATCCAGCTTGAACATCTGGAAGTTCACAGTTCACTTGCTGTTGAGCCTGGCTTGGAGAATTTTGAGCATTTCTTTGCTAGTGTGTGAGATGAGTGCAATTGTGCAGTAGTTTGAACATTCTTTGGTATTGCTTTTCTTTGCAATTGGAATGAAAACTTCCCTTTTCCAGTCTTGTCTTATTGATTATCTTATATATAATAGTCGGTATATGTAGATCCCAGTCTCCCAGGTTATCCCTCCCCTGCCTTCTCCCCTTGGTAGCCTTAAGTTTGTTCTCTACTTCTGTGACTGTACTTTGCAATTAGGTTCAACTGTATCATTTTTCTAGATTTCACATACATGTGATAGTATATGATATTTATTTTTCACTTTGTGACTTATTTCACACTTTGACAATTTCTAGGTCCATTTACATTTCTGCAAATGGAACTATTTTATTCCTTTTTATGGCTAAATGATATGCCTTTATATATATATAATGTACAACACCTTCTTTATTCATTCCTCTGTTGACATTTAAATTGCTTCCATGCTCTTGCTATTGTAAATAGTGCTTCAGTGAACATCAAGGTGCAAGAATCTTCTCAACTTTTGGTTTTCTCTGAATATATGTTTAAGGGTGGGATTTCTGGGTCTTATGGTAGCTATCTTTTCAATTTTTTAAGGAACTTCTAGACTGCTCTCCATAGCATGGAGACACAAAAGCCCCAAACAGCTAAACAATCTTGAGAAAGAAGAATGGAGCTGTGGGAATCAGGCTCCCAGATTTTTGACTACTATAGTACAAAGCTAGAGTAATCAAAACAGCATTGTGCTGGCACAAAAAGGAACAAAAACCTAGATCAATGGAATAGGATAGAAAGTCCAGAGACCCCACACACCTATTGTTATTTAAACTATAACAAAGAGGCAAAAATATATAGTGGAGAAAAGACAGTTTATTAATATTACATTTCAGTCATTGTTTTTAAATCTTCCTCATTATCTAGACTTTGAGACACCAGGATGTGACGTTAGTTTTCTATGTACAATGCTAACCGAAAATAGATACTCAGATATTTTTGTTTCCTAAATGATGAATGAGCAACTGGACTATTCACTGACTGCTCAAGCATAGTGTTTTATATTTTAGCACATAATATGTTATATACGGTTATGCAAAAGCACACAAAACCAATGTAAGAGTCAGAAACCATGCAAGGGAAAAATTAAACTTGTAACAAATGATAAAGGATTCACACAGTTTTATTTGCCAGATGTGTGTAACTTTTTGTTTTGCTATCAACAATGCTGATTATTGAATCTGTCAAAAATACTTGCATTTTTATATTAGAGAATTTCTGAATTCTTTTAATTATCTAATTTTACCTTAGATTATCATTGTTCAGCACAAATGGCATAAAGTATACTTTATTTCAAAACTAATTTTTATATTATAATTTATTTTGTATCATTATTCATTTATTATAATAACTCTAGCAAATGTAATTTCTCTGTCAGATTCTATAACTGATATAACAACATTACTTAAAAGATAGTTTGAGGAGTTAAAATTCAGCATAGAGAATTCATTTATATGTGATTGCCCAAAGCCTTTTCTGTGTTTTCAACTTGGCCATGAAATAGCCTAGAAGCACCTGATAATCTATTTTACTTGAATTAAACATTTGCACCTCCCAAATCTCTACTTTCTGTATCTTATTTCATTTTTCCAAGTTAGTTATTTATATATTTTTGCATGTCCAAGCATAGAATAGATAGAAAATAGTCAAAATTGTATTTGCTTCTTGATAATATATTAATTCTGAATTCTGCTTTTTAATTCAATAAACAGTGGATTCAAATTCATATATATGCTTGTAGTATGGGGGTTCTGGAATCTTCTACAATTACATTAAATGTGATGATAATCATGATGTAAATTGGTGATGACAAATGTGACAGTAATGACAATGTAATAATTATTTGCAATAATTATTTAAAATAATACTAATTCATTGCTAAGTATCATTACAGTTATTAATCAAAGGATTAAATTGAAGATAAATGACATGATCTAACACACTCTACCTGGAAGAGGCAAGTCACAAATACAGATCAAATTTAATATTATTTTCACTGTATATATGATTAATGAGACTATTTGACTACTCCAAACCTTATAAATATGAAAGTATTCTCATACAACTTTTTCCAGGATAGGGTGTTTATAAGGTTGAAGTAATGTCTTTAGTGTGAAGTTCTTCCTTGAATGATAAAATGGAAAAGTTCCAGCACTTTTAAAACAGCAGACTGTCCCACTTCATAATATTGCCCATTGAGCACTATCCAAAAAAATGACAATAATGTAGATCCAGAGGAAACAATTTATAAATATTACTAATTCTCCTAAACTTAAGAATACATGCTGCATTTTCAGGCACTTGGGCCACTATAGCCAATTAGGAATTTTAAGAACTATGAAAACAAAATTCTTTCCAAATAGCAATATTAACCACAAGACAAGCATGCAGGTGAGAGAGGAGAGTTCTATGACCCATGAACATACAAAGAAAATCACTTACAATAATATGTATTTTATTAGTGGTCTTATGAATAAACATTTAAAATTGAAAGAATTTTCAGTAAACACTAAGATCAGGCTAATTTGTACCAAAAAATAAATTTGTCATCATTTCAGAATATGGACATCATTCTGATTATTAAAAATGTATAATCAAAATTAATCCTTAATTAGATATTCTCCCATTTCTCTTTGTAGGTGAGATACTATATCAGTTCAGTTCACTTCAGTCGCTCAGTCATGTCTGACTCTTTGTGACCCTATGAATTGCAGCACGCCAGTCCTCCCTGTCCATCACCAACTCCCGGAGTTCACTCAGACTCATGTCCATTGAGTCAGTGATGCCATCCAGCCATCTCATCCTCTGTCGTCCCCTTCTCCTCCTGCCCTCAATCCCTCCCAGCATCAGAATCTTTTCCAATGAGTCAACTCTTCGCATGATGTGGCCAAAGTACTGGAGTGTCAGCTTTAGCATCATTCCTTCCAAAGAAATCCCAGGACTGATCTCCTTCAGAATGGACTAGTTGGACCTCCTTGCAGTCCAAGGAACTCTCAAGAGTCTTCTCCAACAGCAGAGTTCAAAAACATCAATTCTTCGGCACTCAGCCTTCTTCACAGTCCAACTCTCACATCCACACATGACCACTGGAAAAACCATAGCCTTGACTAGACGGACCTTAGTCGGCAAAGTAATGTCTCTGCTTTTGAATATGCTATCTGTAATGTCTCTGCTTTTGAATATGCTATCTAGGTTGGTCATAACTTTTCTTCCAAGGAGTAAGTGTCTTTTCATTTCATGGCTGCAGTCACCATCTGCAGTGATTTTGGAACACCCCAAAATAAAGTCTGACACTGTTTCCACTGTTTCCCCATCTATTTCCCATGAAGTTATGGGACTGGATGCCATGATCTTCATTTTCTGAATGTTGAGCTTTAAGCCAACTTTTTCACTCTCCTCTTTCAATTTCATCAAGAGGCTTTTTAGTTCCTCTTCATTTTCTGCCGTAAGGGTGATGTCATCTGCATATCTGAGGTTATTGATATTTCTCTCGACAATCTTGATTCCAGATTGTGCTTCTTCCAGTCCAGCGTTTCTCATGATGTACTCTGCATAGAAGTTAAATAAGCAGGGTGACAATATACAGCCTTGACACACTTCTTTTCCTATTTGGAATCAGTCTGTTGTTCCATGTCCAGTTCTAACTGTTGCTTCCTGACCTGCATACAGATTTCTCAAGAGGCAGGTCAGGTGGTCTGGTATTCCCATCTCTTTCAGAATTTTCCACAGTTTATTGTGATCCACACAGTCAAAGGTTTTGGCATAGTCAATAAAGCAGAAATAGATGTTTTTCTGGAACTCTCTTGCTTTTTCCATGACCTAGTGGGTGTTGGCAATTTGATCTCTGGTTCCTCTGCCTTTTCTAAAAACACTGAACATCAGGAAGTTCACAGTTCACATATTGTTGAAGCCTGGCTTGGAGAATTTTGAGCATTACTTTACTAGTGTGTGAGATGAGTGTAATTGTTTGGTAGTTTGAGCATTCTTTGGCACTGCCTTTCTTTGGGATTAGAATGAAAACTGACATTTTCCAGTCCTGTGGCCACTGCTGACTTTTCCAAATTTGCTGGCATATTGAGTGCAGCACTTTCACAGCATCATCTTTCAGGAGATACTATATAATTTATTAAAACTTCTCCCAAATAGTTTACTTGAGAGATTGTGTCCTGTAACTGGATACAATCCCCAACCAGTTACCAATGACATTCAAAGAGAGACTTTGCCTAAGTCATGGGATCCATTTTTGCATAAACAGCCAATAGTTTTTCAGTGGAGAAACTAACAATGATCATACAGTTAAATAATAGCTACATACCTGCCAGGTTACTATGGCTTTGGCATCATTGGCATACATTTTTAACTTGGCCAAATACTATTTTGGTTGCTGCCATGTCATTCCCAGAGGAACTATTCAGCATTCCAAATTGATCTGACATCTGCAGTGCTTCCAGGAATGAGGTTTAAAAATACAACACTGATTCTATGGATATAACTATGATTTTATATAGATACCTTGTAATTCTATAAATATACATTTTCACAATATGTTCTCTATCTATGACAAGCTTTTCTTTAATACATATTTGCTTTTTATCAAGGCTTTAAAGCAAAGTATAAATATATGATGAAAGTTAAAAGTACCACTGTTATGTTGGTAAAATTTTATGCAGCTGAAAATCAGTAGCAAAGCAAATGAGATGCATTTTAAAAAGAAATGACAGGATGCACTGATGGGTAAAGTATGAGAGCTTCAAGTCAAATAAATAATGATACTAATAGATAAGTTTCATGAACAGAGTGGATGCGATGCTATATATTCATATGACATAGATAGAAGGAGGAAGATATATATCTGTGTGTGTGTGTGTGTGTGTGTGTGTGTATCTGTGCTGTGCTTAATTGCTCACTCATGTCCAAGTCTTTGTGACCCCTTGGACTGTAGCCGCCAGGCTCCTCTGTCCATGGGGATTCTCCAGGCAAGAATACTAAAGTGGGTTTCCATGCCCTCCTCCAGGTGATCTTCCCAACCCAGGGATAGAACCCAGGTCTCCCATATTGCAGCTGGATTCTTTACCATCTGAGCCACCAGGGAAGCCCAAGACTACTGGCCTGGTAACCCATCCCTTCTGTAGGGGAACTTCCTGACCCAGGAATCGAACCTGGGTTTCCTGCATTGCAGGCGAATTCTGTACCAGCTGAGCTACCAGGGAAGCCTACACACACACACACACACACACACACACACACACACACTAATTTGAAGGCTTCCAGGTTGCCTCAGTAGTAAAGAATCTGCCTGCCAATGCAGGAGTTGCAGGAGATGTGGCTTTGATTCCTGGATAGGGAAAATCCGCTGGAGTAAGAAATGGCAACCCACTTCAGTATTCTTGTTTGGAAAATTTAATGGACAGATGAGCCTGGCAGGCCACAGTCCATGGCGTTGCAAAGTGTAGCACATGCTTGAGCGGTTGAGCATGCACACATATGATATGAAGCTTAGAAGAGAGAAAGGATGGAGAGTATGCACTATAGATGATATTAGACGTTAGGGAATGAAAATTTTACCTAAAGAGGTAAAGTTGATAGGAAAGAAGGGATGACCTAGGATCAAATCATGGGAGCTACATATATCTAAACATTTGTAAGTTTATAAATTACAAGGTTTTTAATTGCCCTGTATCTTGAGAGCAATACATATTTAGGACACTTCAACACCTATTGACAATTTATAGATTATAGTTCTGGGGAAACAAAAGAACAAAGCAAGCAGATCAGAACAAAACTATACATTAAAATCATGTTCTCAATCAAAAAAGATAAGTCTGTAAAGGCAGAAATCTGGTTGCATCATTCAAAGGTACAACTACAATGTTTTCTGCCCCATTATTATTTTCTATAAAGAACTACCATTTAATTTCTAGTATATTAAGGCCTCACACTTGATTCTCTGAGAGCCAAATTGAAATATCATTAGTACTGATTCAGGCAAGGAGATTCAGCAAAGTCATTCAGGTTATGCACTAAGCAAAACTTTACATTAAGAGATCTATTACAACAGACACTTCATTGCCTTAGGGAATTTAAGGTCTTTTAAAATGCTGCTGCTATTGAAATGCATACAATATTTGATAAGCTCTAACGTGAAAAAGGTTCAGTAGTTAAAACAACTGAGTAGAAATCCAGTGGATTCACATCAATGAAATTCATCAGCATATAAATATCTATGTGTCTATCACCTACTACAATGATATTTTGTTCATAATCAATTGCCCAGTTCTTATTTTCCTTCAAATCTGATGTTTAAACAGCTTAAATATCTTCCAAATATTTTCTTTTTCAGATCTCAAAAAAAATATCTTACTAGCCTTATTATATTGTTCCCAAGACAACTGAAAAACAACCATAATGAAGTGACTCTATTTAAATAACTACCTAAATTAGGATAGCTCATGGGGAAACTGAAGATTGTATACAAGGAAATATACCATAAATATTTAGTGTGTCATTAAAAATCTTAATTATTGGATACATAATTGGTGTTTTTATATCTATAGATATATAGATATGCATAATATACATATAGATATATACACATATATGGCTCAGACAATAAAGAAACTGCCTGCAGTGCAGAAGACCTGGATTTGATCTCTGGATCGGGAAGATCCCCTGGAGTAAGAAGTGGCAAACCACTCTAGTATTTTTGCCAGGAGAATTTCATGGATACAGGCTAGAGTCCATTGTGTCACAGACTCAGACATAACTGAGTGACAAACATTTTCACTTTCATTATATATATATATATATATATATATATACACACACACACACAAACAGACATAAATACTAATATTTCAGCAGTTCTCATTTTACAAAATATGTGTAATCACATTCTGGCTTTGCATACTATAAATGGTAATAGACAACACAGCCATTGTTGTGGGGATTTACAAATGAAGACTGGACTTCTGGCACTAAGGACTATTTACAAATGGCAGCTGACTCATTTACAGTCTAAATCTGCTTTAGATTAGATAAGCTCAGTTGTGATCATTCTTTTTAAACAATGACCTAATGCACTAGCGGAGAAAAGTAATAAAACTGAGACTGCAAAGGAAATATCTGAATTATTGCAGAAGGTTGATAAAAAGAAAAGAAAGTATACCCAAAAGCTGGTCACACTTAGTCTGAAGACATCAGTCAGTCATCAGTCAGACTGAACAGTAGCTCAGTCATACCTGAGTCTTTGCTACCCCATGGGCTATAGCACACCAGGCTTCCCTGTCCATCACTATCTCCAGGAGCTTGCTCAAACTCATGTCCATCGAGGCAGTGATGCCATCTAGCCATTTCATCTTCTGTTGAACCCTTCTCCTGCCTTCAATCTTTCCCAGCATCAAGGTATTTTCCAAAGAATCAGTTCTTCACATCAGGTAGCCAAAGTATTGGAGTTTCAGCATCAGTTCTTCCAATGAATATTCAGGACTGATTTCCTATAATATGGACTGGTTTGATCTCCTTGCAGTCAAAGGACTTTCAAGAAACTTCTCCAAATCCACAGTTCAAAAGCATCAATTCTTCAGCTCTCAGCTTTCTTCATAGGCCAACTCTCACACCCATCCACGACTGCTGGAAAAACCATAGCTTTGACTAGATGGACGTTTGTTGGCAAAGAAATGTCTTGATTTTTAATATGCTGTCTAGGTTTATCATAGATTTTATTCCAAGGAACAAGCATCTTTTAATTTCATGGCTGCAGTCACCATCTGCAGTGATTTTGGAGCAAAAAAAAAAAAAAAAAGTCTGTCACTGTTTCCATTGTTTCCCCGTCTATTTGCCATGAAGTGATGGGACCAGATGCCATGATCTTAGTTTTTTGAATGCTGAGTTTTAAGTCAGCTTTTTCACTCTCCTCTTTCACATTCATCAAGAGGCACTTTAGTTCCTCTTAGATTTCTGCCATCAGGGTGGTATCATCTGCGTATCTGAGGGTATTGATGTCTCTCCTGGCAATCTTGATTCCAGCTTGTGCTTCATCCAGCCTGGTATTTCACAGGATGTACTCTGCATAAAGGTTAAATAAGTGGGGTGATAATATAGCCTTGATGTACTCCTCTCCCAGTGTGGAACGAGTCTGTTGTTCCATGTCCAGTTCTAACTGTTGCCTCTTGATCTGCATACAGTTTTCTCAGGAGACAAGTTAGATTGTCTGGTATTCCCATCTCTTGAAGAATTTTCAACAGTTTGTTTTCGTATACACAGTCAAAAGCTTTGGCATAATCAATAAAGCAGAAGTAGAGATTTTCTGGAATTCTTTTGCTTTTTTCTATAATCCAACAGATGTTGGCAATTTGATCCTCTGCCTTTTCTAAATCCAGCTTAAACAACTGGAAATTCAGGGTTCATGTACTGTTGAAGCCTGGCTTGGGGAAATTTGAGCATTAGTTTGCTAGCATGTGAAATGAGCGCAATTGTGTGTTAGTTTGAACATTCTTTGGCACTTCCCTCCTTTGGAATTGGAATAAAAATTGACCTTTTCCAGTCCTGTGAGCACTGCTGACTTTTCCAAATTTGCTGACATATTGAGTGGAGCACTTCCACAGCATCTTCTTTTAGGATTTGAAATAGTTCAACTGGAATGGCATGACCTCCATTAGCTTTATTTGTAGTGATGCTTCCTAAGCCCCACTTGATCTCACATTACAAAATGTTGGCTCTAGGTGAGTGATCACACCATCGTGATTATCTGGATTATGAAGACATTTTTTTGTATAGTTCTTCTGTGTATTCTTGCCACCTCTTCTTCATATCTTCTGCTTTTGTTAGGGCCATACCATTTCTGTCTTTTATTTGCCCAACTTTGCCTGAAATATTTCCTTGGTATCTCTAATTTTCTTGAGAGATCTCTAGACTTTCGCATTCTATAGTTTTCCTCTATTTCTTTGCATTAACCACTGAGGAAGGCTTTCTATACTCTCCTAGCTATTCTTTGGAACTCTGCATTCAAATGGGTATATCTTTCTTTTTCTTCTTTGCCTTTCACTTTTATTCTTTCCTCAGCTATTTGTAAGGCCTTGTCAGATAACCATTTGGCCTTTTTGCATTTATTTTTCTTGATTACTGCCTCCTGTACAATGTCACGAACCTCCATCCATTGTTTTTCAGGCACTCTATCAAATCTAATCCCTTGAATCTATTTTTCACTTCCACTGTATAGTTGAAAGGGATTTGATTTAGGTCATACCTGAATGGTCTAGTGGTTTTCCCTACTTTCTTCCATTTAAGTCTGAACTTGGCAAAAGGAGTTCATGATCTAAGCTACCATAGTCAACTCCCAGTCTTTTTTTTTTTTTTTTTTTGCTGACTATATAGAGCTTCTTCATCTTTGACTGCAAATATAATCAATCTGATTTCAATATTGACCACCTGGTTATGTCCATGTGTAGAGTCTTCCCTTGTGTTGTTGGAAGAGTGTGTTTGCTATGAACAGGGTGTTCTCTTAGCAAAACTGTTAGCCTTGCCCTGATTCATTTTGTACCTAAGGCCAAATTTGCCTTTTACTCCAGGTATCTCTCTTTTTTTTTTTCCAGGTATCTCTTGACTTCCTACTTTTGCATTCCAGTACCCTATTATGAGTCAACTCCAGGAGTTGGAGATAGACAGAGAGGCCTGGTGTGCTGCGATTCATGGGGTTGCAAAGAGTCAGACATGACTGAGTGACTGAACTGACTGACTGACCCTATTATGAAAAGGACATATTTTTTGGGTGTTAGTTCTAGAAGGTCTTGTAGGTTTTCATAGAACCGATCAACTTCAGCTTCTCCAGTGTTACTGGTTGGGAAATAGACTTGGATTACTGTGATATTGAATGGTTTGCCTTGGAAATGAATAGAGATTATTCTGTCATTTTTGAGAATACTCTCAAGTACTGCACTTCACTCTTTTGTTGACTATGTGGGCTACTCCATTTCTTCTAAGGAATTATTGCCCACAATGGTAGATACGTATGAAGGCATAGATCATTTGAAAATCAGTTGTTTTAATCAAAGGAGACTTTTCTACAAAGTTACAAAAAATACAAAGAAACATTTTAATTTTATTAACATTTTCAAATAACATGGCACTCCATAATTTTTATACTTTCACTCTTTCTGTTTTTTTCTTCTTAATGAAATACATATTTATTTACTATAAGATGTTTTTGATAGCCCAATTATATTAAAAAGTACTTAAAACCAATATTTTTATTATATATGAAGAAAATATAATTTTAATTCTTGTGTTCATATTTTTTAATCTTAATTAACTTTAGTATTTATAAAGGAAATTAGATGAACACATTTTGAAGATTTTATTAGGCATAACATCATTTGAGATTATTCAGGTTTTAGGAATAATATGCAATGTTCCTGTCCTCAAGCAGCTTGAAACTTGGTTGAGAAAACAAATTAAAATTAGGTGAAAATCTAATTTCAACAGAATAGGAATTATATTACAGATTAAATAAATATTTAAAAAATTATCAATAAATATCTAAATAGTCATCAATAAAATATGAAAGGCACAGAACATTTCAGAGTGACATCAGTAAAATAGTGGAACAGGAGGTTCTAGTCCTCAACTCTCCACAAAAATACTGATTTCCATAATTACTCACAAAGAAGAGTTACTTCATGGGAGCCCAGGAGTTTAGTTGAGAGGTTTAAATGCCTCATTAGAGCAAAACATCCAAGAATAGATGCTGGAAGAAGGAAAGAACAGTTTCACTTTATCTGTGTCACTGATTGCCCAAAGTGACACAATCCAGTGCTAAGAGAGACTCACTATGCCAGAGATATCTCCCTTGACAGAAAGTCAGAGTCTAAGTGAGTATCTGGTTTCTCCAGCCTTGTGAGGCACTGACCAGGAGGCGCTTTACTGTCTAGTCCCAACTACCATATTGAAAGAATCAGAATGGCTCAAACTTTGGGGGCAGCTAGGAACAGCAAAAAGAGAAGAGTCCTTGCAGCAGTTGGGAAAGAAGGGGACATTTCCAAACTCATTTTATGAAAGTAGCATTATCGTGATATCAAAACCAGAAAAGGACACCATAAAAAAAAAAAAAGAGAGAGAGAGAGAGAGAGAGAGAATTACAGAGCAGCAATCCTGATAAGGCTTCCCAGGTAGTTCAGCAGTTAAGAATTCACCTGCCAACAAAGAAGACGCAGGAGATGTGGGTTTGATCACTGAGCTGGGAAGATTCCCTTTCTTGCCTGGAAAATCCCATGGACAGAGGACTACATCCCATGTGGTTGCAAAGAGCTGGACACAACTAAAAAATGTCAGAGCACACACAGCTCACTCAAACCTGATAAACATAGATGCAAAAATCCTTAACAAAATCCTAGCAAACTGAATTCCACAGTACATTAAAATTATTGTATACTTCGATCAAGTGGGATTTATCCCTGAAATGCAAGGATGGTTCATCCCTTGCAAATCAGTAAATATAATACATCATACTAACAGAATGTGGAAAAAATTATATAATCATCTACAAGAGATGTAGAAAAAAAATTTCACAAAATTTAATATTTGTTCTTGATAAAAACTCTCAACAAATTAAGTATGGAAGGAATGTACCTCAACATAATAAAGGAAAACATATATATGACAAGCTAACAGCTAAGAGCATATCCAACGGGGAAAAGCAGAAAATGTTCTCTAAAATCATGGACAAGACAGGGATAGCCACTCTTGCCACTACTATTTGGTAGAGCACTAGAAGTTCTATGGAACTTCTTTTCTGTGGAAAAGACCCTGATGCTGGGGGGATTGAAGGCAAGAAGAGAAGGGGATGACAGAGCAGATGAGATGGCTGGATGGCGTCACCAACTTCATGGTCATGGGTTTGAGCAAGTTCTGGGATTTGGTGATGAACAGAGAAGCCTGCCGTGCTGCAGTCCATGGGGTCACAAAGAATTATACACAACTAAGTGACTGAACTAAACTGAACTGAGAAGTTCTAACCAGAACCATTAGACAAGAAAAGGAAATCGAAGTTATCTAAATCAGAAAAGTAAAAGTAAAATTGTCTGGAGATGATATGACTTTATAGATAATGAACTCTAAAAACTCCTCCAAAAAAACTGTCAGAACTAATAAACAAATTTGGTAAAGTTATAGGATACAAAATTAGCAGAAATCATTCACATTTCTATACATCAAAAATAAATGTCTGAAAAATTAATAAAACAATTCCATTTAAAATAAAATAAAAAATAAATATTCAAGAATAAATTTAAGTAAAATTTGTACATTGAAAACTATCAACCATTGATAACAGAATTTACAGATGCAAATATATGGAAAGATAACTCAAGTTCATGGATTGGAAGAATTAATGTCACTCTAAGTTCATACTAGCCAAAGTGACCTAGAGATTCAATTCAATCCCTATCAAAATTTCAATGTTTTTTTCATAGAAATAGAAAAAAACAATCCTACAATTCATATGAAAACTCAAAGGAATACAAACAACAAAGGTAATCTTGAGAAAGAATAACAAAACTGAAAGCATCATGTTCCCTGATTCCAAACCATATTACAAAGCTATAGTAATCCAAATAGAGTTATGCTGGCATTAAAACTGACTTATAAACCAGTGGAACAGACAGAGACTGCAGAAAAACAACACCAAAAACAACATAGCTACAGATAACTGTACAGTTCTTCTACAAGGGCTCTATGAATACAAAATGGGAAAGTATAGTCTCTTCAGTAAACAGTATTAGGAAAACTATATATCTATATGGAAAGCAATGAAATTGTACCCTCTTTCTACCATGTACAAAATTCAACTCAAAATGGATTAAAGATTCATATCCAGTCCTGAAATAGTGAAATTTTAAGAAGAAAACACAGAGAAAATGCACCTTAATGCTAATCCACAATGAGACATCACCTTATAACTTTTAAGATGGCTATTGTTAAAAAAAATGATAACAAGTGTTGGTGAGGATGTGGATAAAAGGGAATCTTGCACACTGTTTTTGGGAATGTGAATTTGTGCAGTCATTATGGAAAACAGTATGGAGGTTTAAAAATATAAACATAAATAGTTCTATTTAAAAATAGAACTACCATATGATCTAGCAATCCAACTTGTGGGTATTTATCCAAATGAACTGAAATCAGATTCTTGGAGAAATATCTGTACGCCCAAGTTCATTGCAGCATATCCAAAATAACCAAGGTATGGAAATAACCTGTTTAAATATATATAATGGAATATATATTTGGAAAATATATATCCTAAATATATATAATGAAATATATGTTAATATATATAATAGAATATTATTAGCCTTAAAGAAGAAGATCTTCCCATTTTAATGACATGAATGGACCTGGAGGATAATTATGCTAAGTGAAATAAGCCAGACACAGAAAGACGAGTACTAAATGATCTAATTTATAAGTGGAACGAAAAGTAGTCAAACTAGAGAAGCGGAGCACAGAATAGTGATTATCATGAGTCATGTGGAGGAGGAAATGAGCAGGTGATGGTCAAAGGGTACAGTGTTTCCATTATTCAAAGCAAATTAATTCTGGAGATCTACTATGAAGTTTAGTGAGTATAACTAATAATCCTGTATTGTATACTTAAAAGACGGTAGAACTTGTGTTCTTACCACAAACACAGAAACACATGCAAATACACACACAAATAATTAAAATCATGAGGGGAGGGGGAGATAGGAAAGTTTGAGGGATGATGGGATACATCTACGGCCTTTTGGTGGTGAAAGTTCCAAGGGTATATTTGTATTTGTGTGTTTGCTCAGTCTTGTCCACCTCTTGTGAGTCCACCAGACTCCTCTGTCCATAGAATTAACCAGGCAAGAATACTGAAGTGGGTTAGTTGCCATTTTCTCCTCCAGGGGATCTTCCTGACCCAGGGATATGCATTTCCTGTGTCTCCCACATTGTCAGGCAGATTCTTTACCACTGAGCCACCTGAGAAGCCCAGGTAAGTGTATATACACACCCCTGAAGCATCAAGTTGTATAAATTAAATGAATGGCTTTTTACATATCAAAATTAAACCTCAATTAAGTGGTAGAAAATGAAAGGCAAAAATCCCAACATATTTCATTCATGCAGAAACGTTTAGGTGGAAAATAGCTATATGAAAGAATTCTGTTTTCATCTACAGGGCTGTCAAAAGTTCTAATACTTTTGTTATCCATGTTTCTGGCTTTCCTTTCTTATGACACATCATACTGAAATAGATGAAGAAAAAGAAAATCCTAAGAAAATTTCAACAAATCCACTCCAATTCAATTGATAGAAGTATACAATAAACTAATTCAACAATCATGCATTTGTGTCTAACCCATGCGAAACATAATACTAGAGATTTTTTTAAATGAGGTTCTGAGTGTATTTACTTACCTTACTAACTTACAGGATCAACCAAATATAGACTGCACAAACTGTGAAAGTAGCAGGCTGCCAGACTGACTGAATTCAGAATGATATTATATTTGTTACTATGAGAATATTCAGGCTATTTTGCATACCAAACAGATCTGAATTAGAAAGACATTAATTCCATAGAAATGAGGTTAAAATGTGAACTAATACAAGTTGAAGATCACCACCATTTTCTATGCAGGTATACAGAGACAGTGGCTGTAGTTTACAAATTAGGCACTTGAAGGCTTAAGATTTTTTAACTGAAAAAAAAAATGTGTGAGAATAATTAATTTTGTATAGAAAGAGCCAAAATCTTGCACTCCTCTTTTTACACTTTTGTATACCAAAATACCTATGAAAATGAACACTTCATCTTCATAGTTGAAACAACAGCATATAAGTCATTTCAGAATATTTCTATTTTTCCTGAATATATGTCTGTAATCTGCCCTGTCTAAAATGGTAGGAGCTTGTCATATGTGGCTATTCAAGTTGGAAAAATGATTATTCCAAAGTGAAATGTGCTTTGGACTAAGTAAAAAATATGTACCATACTTCAAGGAGTTGGTAGTAAGTAATGGAAAATCTCTCATTGGTGTCTTTTACATTGATTATGAGTTGAAATAACAATATTCTGGATATTTGTTTAAATAAAAAATATTTCTGACATTAATTTTGCCTTTTTCTCTTACTTTTATAATATGGCTACAATGTTTATAGCCTCCTATTCTTTTTGAATTATTTAATGAGAATAAAGTGAAATTTATTTATATTTTTATATATAGAATATATATATAGAAATGTCAGAGAAGTCAATGGCACCCCACTCCAGTACTCTTGCCTGGAAAATCCCATGGATGGAGGAGCCTGGTAGGCTGCAGTCCATGGGGTCGCACAGAGTTGGACACGACTGAAGCGACTTAGCAGTAGCAGCATATAAAAACATATCAAGTTAGTCATAGATATTATTATAGGTCTTATTATACATAAATGAAAGGGCTATATACATTTATAGTGCCAACAGCAATAAATCAGTATACCAGATACACAAAAACTATTCTGGAGTTAGTTGTTATATACCTAAAAATATTGTTCCTTTAGTAGTTATAAAATGATCTCTCAATGTTAATTTAATTTGCACGTAGTTTTTACAGAAAATGAATACTGTATTTCAAAATTTATTAATGTGTCTCCTGTAAATTGTCTTTTCTTTTGCTTATTTATTTGAATTTTTATATATTTTTAAGAAATCTGAAAAAAAAAAAAGAAATCTGAAGAAAATGTTTCCATTTCAGTAAAAGTACTGTGTAGTAACTTTACATGTTTATTTTACCTTCAATGTTCACTTTAACCTTAGACATAGGTATTACTAATCACAATCAAGTAGCTGAAATAAAGCTTCAGTAGGTTTAGTGAGAATCACAACTATAGCATACTACTGTTAGTTGCTTAGTTGTGTCAGACTCTGCGACCCCATGGACTGTGGCCCACCGGGCTTCTCTGTCCAAGGGATTCTCCAGACAAGAATACTGGAGTGGATTGCCATTCTCTTCTCCAAAGGATCTTCCTGACTCAGGTATTGAACGTGGGTCTCTTGCACTGCAGGCAGATTCTTTACCATCTGAGCTCCAGGGAAAATCCAGAAGGTAAGAAAAAGAAGATACAGGGAAGAAAAAGCCCAGGCAGATTGTTTTCAAAGCCTGTGTTTTTTTTCCACTATATAACTTTATCCTGTATAATATTTTATATAAATATTTTCCACATCTTTGCTGCCATTTTATCAAATATTCATTTTACTATGTTAATCTTCCTGATCCAGGGATAAAAACCAGGTCTTTGCATTGCAGGCAGATTCTTTAGGATCGAGACACCAGGGAAGCCCCCAAATAACACAGGCAAACAAATAAAAAACCTTCTCATAACAAATGGGCTCCCAAGGTGGCGCTAGGGGTAAAGAATCCACTGCCAATGCAGGAGAGGCAAGAGAGGTTCAGTTCCTGGGTCCCAAAGATCACATGGAGTAGGAAGTGGCAACCCACTCATTATTCTTGCCTGGAAATTCCACTGGGAGAAAAGCCTGGCAGGTTACAGTCCATGGGGCCACAAAGAGTTGGACATGACTGACTGACAAAGTACATATAACTGAGGTACTATCTTTCCAAAAACTTTAATTTGGTAATAATTTTGAGGAAAAATTCTTAAAAAAATTAGAAAATAGAGATTAAAATATCTAGATTTGGGGAAGAGACCAGGAGAAAAAATGAAAGTTACATTTAATTTGGGCAAAATTCTGTAATGTAGGTATTTGTAGAAAGATCATACTGTATTCATTCAGCAAATATTTACTGAGTATATAAATAATCTAGGTGCCAAGTCAATGAGACACAGGGCTTCCTTACCTAAGTGAGTTATTCAAATGACAAAGACTTGTTACTAAAAAAAAAAAGAGGTGTAATAAATCACACAAATGCTACCTAATGTCACAGAATAATTCACAAAAAGTATATATATATATATATATATAAGTATATATATATATATATGTGTAAAAATATCTCTATAGACATGGAAGAATTTATTTAGTAATGAAGGCAGTAATGAAGGCAGAAATGATATTTGTAGAGCCAGTGGCATGAACTAGACATATTTGGAAAATGCTGAAATCTCATATCTATTGATGCTTAGATCACTGGGTTGAAAAGAAAGGGCAGTGTTAGACCTTAATTCAGAGAAGGCAATGGCACCCCATTCCAGCACTCTTGCCTGGAAAATCCCATGGACAGAGGAGCCTGGTAGGCTGCAGTCCATGGGTTCGCTAAGAGTCAGGCATGACTGAGCCACTTCACTTTCACTTTTCACTTTCATGCATTGGAGAAGGAAATGGCAACCCACTCCAGTGTTCTTGCCTGGAGAATCCCAGAGACAGTGTGCCCCCGTCTATGGGGTAGCACAGAGTCGGACACGACTGAAGCGCTTAGCAGCAGCAGCAGCAGCAGCAGACCTTAATTACCACTTATTGAAAACCTCCTATGTTGCCAAAACTGTGGTAGGAGTTTTGTATATATTTTCTCTAATTCTCACATTTCTTTATGATTCTATATAGGATCAGCTGAGGATTCTGTGCTTCAAAGAAATTAAACTTGTTTAAATTCACATACAACTAGTAATATTGACTGCCTCAGATACTAATCCAAGTCTATCTGACTATAGGGTCCCATCCTTTAAGTGTCATATTTCTAGATTTGTAGCAGGGCCTTTCAGGTATTGTGATGTATCTGGGGGGGAAATTACACTTAAGATTCATATTTTAAGAAGACAAACTAAATTAATGATGATTCTTGTAACTTGAAGACTTGGAAAATAAATAGCCATTTAGGAAGCTATGGTTGGAGATCAGACAAGAATGAGAAAACCAACCAAGGCACTGGAAATCAGACTAAGGACAAATAAAATTTGGAAACTATCTACCTGAAGGCAATGAAGGAGAGAAAGAGAAATTAAGAGTACTTACTATTTTTCTAGCCTGAAAAAAATAGTTGATGACAGTTGTGCTGTTGAAGTTATAAAGAAAGAAAAAAGTAAAATAGACTCATTTGTTCAGGTTTGAATTTGTGCAGCCTGGAGAATATAAATCTGGAGACATAAAAAATTAGTTTAAGATATAGGTCTAGTTCTTAAATGAGAGAAAAAGGCTGAAAAATGCCCATTCAATCATTGGTGTAAGATTGTCAATAAAAGCACTGGAAAAGACCAAACATTCAGCTGAATGGGACCACAATAAAGAGATGACAGGAGAGAAGACTCTGGAAGTACTACACAGGGCTCTGGCAGGCAGGGGTATGAAGATGGTACAGGAGACTGAGAAAGGATGGTGGGGCCCAGGGTAAGCAGCAGGACAAGGGGAAACGGGACATCAAGAAGCCACTGCTGCTGCTGCTAAGTCAGGTCAGTAGTGCCTGACTCTGTGCGACCCCATAGACGGCAGCCCACCAGGCTCCCCCATCCCTGGGATTCTGCAGGCAAGAACACTGGAGTGGATTGCCATTTCCTTCTCCAATGCATGAAAGTGAAAAGTGAAAGTGAAGTTGCTCAGTTGTGTCTGACCCTCAGCGATCCCATGGACTGCAGCCTTCCAGGCTCCTCCATCCATGGGATTTTCCAGGCAAGAGTACTGAAGTGGGGTGCCATTGCCTTCTCCTCAAGAAGGCACTACAGAAGTTTAAAGAAGCAAATAAACTCCTAGCTGTAAGATAAATAAGATCTAGGAATCTAATGCACAGCATGGTGACTATTATTAACATAACCATATTATAAACTTGAAAGTTAAGACAGTAAACCATAAATGTTATCACCAAAACAATAAATAATCAAAATAATTGTGATTACATGAGGTGATAGAGGCATTGATTAACCTTACTGTGGCAATCATTGTGCAATTATACTGCACCCTTTAAATTTATATATGTTATATGTCAATAATATCTCAGTAAAGCTGGGAAAAATGTTTTTGAATGGAAGTAAATAAAGATCAAATGCCATAAAGAAATTTGGCAGATTGTTATAATAAAGAAGCTATGCAATTTAATAATCAAGAAGTAGCCTTGATAACCTGAAGGAAGATATATTATGCCAAATTTCTTTACGGTAAAAATTAACATTTAAGTTATATGTCTATAAGTTGTATTTCTATATAAAACAAGAATGATAACAATAATAAGAATATAATTAGCATGCTATTTTACAAATTCTAAATATAGCTTCTCCTATATCATTGTGTGAAGAAAAGTCATTCTTTCTCTGTGAAAATTTCAGTCAGTAAAATTAGATCTAAGCCTCAAAGAAGCCAGATCCTTTAACTCCAAACCCCACACTCTTTCAGATTTATCACAAGATGCCTCTCTTTTTCAATGGAGCTCCAGTTTTTTGAACAGTGAGGCAGGTACTAATGTTCAGTAGAATAAATCCAGAGTTTGGCATTCGAGTTTGGATAAAACCTGGGTCTGCCATGCACAGACTGTATGAGCCTCTGAACCAGAAGATAATAATATTCTTTCTGAATATGGCTGTATAAAATTGAAAGCAAGTGAGAAACATGTAATAAGGAGCTGTCACTAAATAAATATTTTCCTCTTTAAGTTCTATAAAAGAAACAGAGTATGCTTATTTTAAAGTATGACAAGTTATTAGTAATTAGCTAATTTTAAATTAGCTAAGAAAGTGAAATAAATACTGCTAAAACACTGGGATTTTTAAAAATAAATCAAAGGAATGGGGCCATGTTCACAATCAGAAAAACATCCTGTTTTGCGGTCTCTGTAATTGGTTACAGATTCCATGTATAAGATTGGCTATTTTAAATCTCATTTTTTAAGTAATTTCAGGTCTAAAATAAGTTGCTGTTGTTCAAATATTTAATAATATTTTTTCAAAAGCTCTCAATATTTTTTCTCCATAGTTAGAGGTATATACCCTTATGGCAGAAAGTGAAGAGGAGCTAAAAGGCTTCTTGATGAAAGTGAAAGAGGAGAGTGAAAAAGTTGGCTTAAAGCTCAACATTCAGAAAATGAGGATCATGGCATCCGGCCCCATCACTTCATGGGAAATAAATGGGGAAACAGTAGAAACAGTGTCAGACTTTATTTTTTGGGCTCCAAAATCACTGCAGATGGTGACTGCAGCCATGAAATTAAAAGATGCTTACTCCTTGGAAGAAAAGTTATGACCAACCTAGATAGCACATTCAAAAGCAGAGACATTACTTTGCCGACTAAGGTCCATCTAGTCAAGGCTATGGTTTTTCCTGTGGTCATGTATGGATGTGAGAGTTGGACTGTGAAGAAAGCTGAGCGCCGAAAAATTGATGCCTTTGAACTGTGGTGTTGGAGAAGACTCTTGAGAGTTCCTTGGACTGCAAGGAGATCCAACCAGTCCATTCTGAAGGAGATCAACCCTGGGATTTCTTTGGAAGGAATGATGCTAAAGCTGAAGCTCCAGTACTTTGGCCACCTCATGCGAAGAGTTGACTCATTGAAAAAGACTCTGATGCTGGGAGGGATTGGGGGCAGGAGGAGAAGGGGACGACAGAGGATGAGATGGCTGGATGGCATCACAGACTCGATGGACGTGAGTCTGAGTGAACTCCGTGAGTTGGTGATGGACCCGGAAGCCTGGCGTGCTGTGATTCATGGGGTCGCAAAGAGTCGGACATAACTGAGCGACTGAACTGAACTTAACTGAAAGGTATAAAGATTTTGTAAGAAAATCTGTAAACATTTTCCAATGGATAGAGGTTATTACATTTTTGGAAAAAAAAAAAAAAAACTTCTGAAGCAATGATTATATAGAAATATTTTAAATTTTTAGTAGTAATGGTACCTAGTAGAAGTAGAAAGAACTAAAATCACTATTGTATTTCCAGTTTTGCTCTCAAACAGCTGTGTGCTTCTGGCAAGCCGCCAAGTTTTCCTTTAGAGGTTTTCCTCAGATGAAAATAATAACTAAAAGTGTGAAGTATTATGGACTCCCCTGGTGTCTCAGATGGTAAAGAATCCACCTGCAATGCAAGAGAGCTGGATTCAATACCTGGGTTGGAAAGATCACCTAGAGAAGGGAATGGCTATCGACTCCAGTATTCTTGCTGGAGAACTCCATTGACAGAGGAACCGGTGGGCTACAGTCCATGGGGTCACACAACATTAAATATTATGTCCTAGTCACACACATATGAGGGCTTCCCTCACAGCTCAGTTGGTAAAAAATCCAACTGCAATGCAGGAGACCCCCGGTTCAATTCCTGGGTGAGACGATCTGCTGGAGAAGGGATAGGCTACCTACTCCAGTTTTCTTGGGCTTCTCTGGTAGGTCAGCCAGTGAAGAATCTGCCTGCAGTGGGGGAAACCTGGGTTTGATCACTGGGTTGGGAAGATCCCCTGGAGAAGAGAAAGCTTACTCCCTCCAGTATTCTGGCCTGGAGTCACAAAGGGTAGGACACTACTGAGCAACTTTCACCTTCACATATATATGTTCATATATTGAGTCATTTAATCCTCTCAAGAAACATATGAGGAGGAAACATCATGTGGAAAAGAAAACTGAAATGCATAGAAAGCTTTGTTTAATTCATATTGCTAATAAATAATGTCAGGATTAAATGAAAACCAAGGAATTCTGACACTAGAGTTTATGCCTGTAACCACTGCTGTCCTGCCCTCTGAGATAGCTGAAGCCATAGAAGTCTAGGAATACAAGAGCATCTACAGAATGCATCAGCTACCCTCTCCACTTAACATATGAGGGCAATGAGACATGGAAAGCTTACATAATGTGTCAGGTTAGATCACAGTTATATCAGGATCTATGGCCCAACTCCACCAACTTTCTAATATCTGTTTTCCTATACTACCTCTCCTCCAAGCATAAAATCATGATTTTATAAAACAAGTTTAATAAGGGTTAGTCTTGTAACTGTAGTTTCTAAGGACCTAAATATTATTATGTTCCTTGACATATGGGGCTTCTCTGGTGGCTCAGTGGTAAAGAACCCGCTGCCAATGCAGGAGATGTGGGTATCAATGTGGGTCAGAAAGATCCCCTGGAGAAGGAAATGGCAACCCACTCCAGTATTCTTGTCTGGGAAATCCCATGGACAAAGTAGCCTAGTGGGCTACAGTCCATGGGGTTGCAAAAAAGAGTCAGACACAACTTAGTGACTAAACCATAACAAACAATCCTGGAATCGATCTCACAGATTTTCTAATCCAAAATTGCTCCAGTTATCTTAATAGTAACACTTTTATAGGTTTCATCAGATTTCAAAATTTAGCAAGATAATTCAGTGAGAGACTGGGGCAGAAACTGTTTCCATGTGCTCCTCTAGATTTTCTAGTCACCCTTGAAATTATGTTGGTCATATGACTGCATACATAATACAGATAGAACAGATGCAAAAATTCACTGCTCTAGCAATTTAAAACACCTCTCAAGCTTTCTGGCCCTCTCTTCTATCATGGTTACCTTGAAAGCCATGTTCTTCAAGAGCATGACCTAAAAAACAGAAATGGTTTAAACCCATGAGTCAATACTTAGAGAAGATACACCTAGCATGTCAACTGGTGTGAATCAGATGATGGTTCAGTGAGAAGTAAACATTTAAAGTATCAATCATCAGCATTTAGGGTTTTATCTGATTCTTCAGCATATTCTAACCTGTCCTGAGTAATACACATACTTCTTTGGAAATGGAGTGTGGCGATAGTTAAAAACTTACAGTTTGTGCCAAATAGTGCAGCAAATAGGTGGCAAGCATTTAGGAAAATATCAAAGGCTGAAGAGACAGATACACATTTTGCAGTAGTTAATGCTTTAGCATTACATGTCTGTGGTAATTCGAAAAGCTGTCCTTATCTTACCAAATTCTCTTTGTTAGACTCCTCAGCTCCAACATCTCTATCATTTATACTACAGGAAGTCAATGTAGAGTTTTCACTTGGACACATAATTAAATTCTGAAAAGCATTTATAATCTCTATGCAAATGGGGATTATAAAAGTTATTTCTCGAAGTTGAACAGGAAAGATACAGAGTATATTTGAAAGCACTTCACACTAGTTAATATTTAGGCAGTTCTGAGCAATTTGAGTCAAAATAGAGAGAAAATGGTGAGATGCGAACTGTAAAATAATATTTAATTCTACAAAATATAAGATACCTCTAAAATAAATTTAACTTTTAATACAAAATTAGCTAATGGAACCCATGTCTATTCCTAAAATGAATGTGAAAAGGCAAAGTATTCAAAACCTATCTTGAGCATTTAACTGTTTATTCATTTTGTATACATAATTAAATACCTTGTTACTAGTTAAAAGCATAAAATTTTGGAGTCCAAAAGATCTGAGTTTAAGTTAGGTTATTGAATAATTACACTTTGTAATTTAACCCTTTGAAGATTTAATTGTATCCAGAAAATGCAGATAAGAAAATTACTTCAGTTGTTGGTAGCATAAATTGATAAAATATATTAATTACATTGTAGAATGATAATCATGAAAGAGAGATTTCTCTTTTCTATGGTCCCAGAGTAGATTTCTCAGAACAGAACACACCAAATTCTGGGCAACTCAAAGATTGGTACGGTACTATGATCAACCAGAATTTTATTTATATGAACACCTGTCCCATGGGAAAGATAGTAAGTAAAGTTCTATAATTGTTGAAGCACATGAGTAAAAATTCAGGAAAAAAAAAATCAATGACTTTCATCTAGTATGACATAAAAGTTTGGGAGAAAACCCTGAGCTGAGTTAGAGAATCCAGATCCATACTCTGAAGATGCTGGTGGGTAGCAGGAAGAAGGAATGATTTTGAGAGTAGAAGTAGATAAGCATAAAATCTATGATCTGACATTCTCAGTTTCCTAGAACCAAAGGAACTGTGATTAATTTAAAGAACCAATGAAATGAAAATGTTCTTTGAATCAAGACCATTCTACTATTTTCTACATTCTATTCACAAACTAGGGTTTTCATGTTGCTGATAAATACCTGTTACTCAGGCTTCCCAGGTGGTGTTAGTGGTAAAGAATCTGCCTGCCAGTGCAGGAGACAAAAGAACCACAGGTTCAATCCCTAGGTCAGGAAGACCCCTTGGAGAAGGGCATGGCAACCCACTCCAGTATTGCCTGGAGAATCCTACAGACAAGAGAAGCCTGGAGGGTTACACTCCATGGGGTCACAAAGAGTTGGACATGACTGAAGCAAATTAGTATGCTTCCATGCACTTTATTTTTTTTTTTCCATGCACTTTAGTAACTGTTTTATATATAAATACACACACATAGACATATAATATATAAATATACATTTGTACATGTATACAATATATAAACTTGTGTAGCTACAAGTTCTCTTAAACTGAAAGTACTAGAAGCTCAAAAAGTGATCTTATGAGCCTGAGGATGATTATCTTTCTATAGTCCTGAGCATTCTCAGTAGACAGTGAAAAATGAACTATGGTACCATCAATAGAAGCAATAGTTAGATTGAAGGTAAAGGCTTTCAGCTTAGTGGGCAGCTCTCAGGACCTGAAAGGAGAGGAAGATGAGGGATTTGTAGTATACTACTTTGGATATAAATATGATTTATTTGACTCTTGGTTCTTCAAGTAACTGTGATTTTTGTCAAGCAACCCTGTCATGAACATAGAGATGCTCTGCTCAGATGCACTGTCAGAGAGGGACTTATTGCTCAGCTATTGGCAGTGCTGTTGGCTGAAAGCCTGCAGCTGTCAGTCCTTAAGGGATTGTTTGAGCTGAGTCTTATTTCTTCCAAGGTCACACCCTTCCTAGAGGCTATATGTATTGAGGGCAGGGCTATAAACTTGGAACCATTTCAATTTCAGTCCAACCTGGGACAATTTTGACAGGCTAATTTTAGTTCCAGAATTCCTGTTAAGTCTGCTGAGGCTTTCAGACTGCATCAAAGCTGGACCTTCTCCTCTGCCTAATCTTGCTTCTTTCTCCTCCCTTTCATAGATATAAATTTCAAGGGCCATTACTAATAAACTTCTTGTACCCTAACCTTCATCTCAAGAAGTTTAGGTTCTTCATTTGAAGAATTCAAACTGTGATATATCTCACAAAGCATATCCTTTGTTTTTCTCATTTGAAAATGAATATTGGTAACAATACCAATCTCATAATTTGGAGTTTTATGTTTTATAACAATTTCAAGCAAGAGATAGTATTCTGATATCATTTTATTTATATTTTGCTACTGCCTGCCAGGTTAGTTAGATCTGAGAACATGTACAAAGTAGATTACACAAACAAAAATCAATCTAGTGTCATAGGAGTAAACTGTTCAATGTTTAACCTGACATGGATGGCATCATGGTATAATATCAAATGTTTGCATTTGCTTTGTTTTAATAATCTCAAAAAATATTAAGATCACTTTTATTTATATTGACATTTATTTATTATAGAAATTTTGTCAAGGTTATGCTATAATAATATACATTATTACTAAACTTTTCTTCCAGAAAATTTTTTCTGAAATGAAAACAAGTCTTTGTTGCAGGGATTACCAATAATTATTATAGAACCACTATTCACTCAAATATAATTGATACTTTAGATGTTTTAAAATTTATTTGTATAATTAGATTAAAATTATTTATGAATTCTCTAATCAGAACACATTCTCCTTTTTGAAACATTTTTTGAATTAATTTGATATTCTTGTGATTAAAATACTTAAAATACTTCTGTTTTTTGGAGGAGACAAAGTGCTTTGAAATCATTTAAAAGTGGTAGTACAGATTATGTGAGGCAAACTGCAATTACTGCTATTGTTACTATAATTCAAATATCACCACAGGAAGTATAAATATTTAAAGGTAAATCCACCAGTGAGTTAATATAAACATGATCAGAAAAAAAGATTTTCTCTAGTGTATTTAAAACCTCATTTTCTGAGGTCTAAGTTCAATTCAGTCGCTCAGTCATGTCTGACTCTGCGACTCCCATGGACTGTAGCACACAAGGCGTCCCTGTCCATCACTAACTCCTGGAGCGTGCTCAAACTTGTGCCATCGAATCAGTGATGCCATTGAGGTATGGAGACAGATAAAGAAAATGAATGACACTACATTAATATGTTCAGAACATATGGTACAACTGAAAGATGATATAGTTGAATAAATTAAAAGGAGACACAGGATCAAATGAAAAACTATAGTCACTATTATAGAAAATCTTCAAGCAAATATGGGAGTTTATTTTCTATAAAACTTGATGTAAGGCAATTCAGAGAATATAAAGATGAGTAAATTTACTATTTCATATGCAAGGAAGAAAAAGTATAAAAAAGTCAGGATATATTTTAAGTATGAGAAATGAAGAATATGTTAAGTATAAAAATACTAACAAATACTAGAAAGTGTGAATGAAAAATATTGGCTGTCATATCAGTAAACAAAAGATGTTGCAGTCATCAAGCCATCACATCACAGCCTCCCTGACAATGAGTCCTGAGAGGACTCAAGATGGACACAGGATACCTGGCCCCAGCCTGCACTCCCTCTGCCCTGGTAGCAGTCAACCACTGCAGCCACCACAATAGTGCACCCTGAGGAAACTCAGGATGAGAAAACACAGGATACGGAGGATACTGGCTCCAGATGGTAAGGTGCATATCAAATGAATGATTTCAGAGAGCCCAGACATTTGCATCTTCATATACACGAAAAAGCACTAAATTCCTTAGCTTGAGATTTGTGTGTGTGTGTGTGTGTGTGTGTGTGTGTGTGTGTGTGCATGTGTGTGGGTTTTTTTTTTTTTTTTTTTTTTTTCGGTTAACAGGAATCTTTGGATGAGATCATGGCATCTGATCCTATCACTTCATGGGAAATAGATGGGGAAACAGTGGAAACAGTGGCTGACTTTATTTTGGGGGGCTCCAAAATCACTGCAGATGGTGACTGCAGCCATGAAATTAAAAGAAACTTACTCCTTGGAAGAAAAGTTATGACCAACCTAGACAGCATATTAAAAAGCAGAGACATTCCTTTGTCAATAAAGGTCCGTCTAGTCAAGGCTATGTCTTTTCTGGTGGTCATGTATAGATGTGAGAGTTAGACTATAAAGAAAGCTGAGCGTGGAAGAATTGATGCTTTTGAACTGTGGTGTGGAGAAGACTCTTGAGAGTCCCTTGGACTGCAAGGAGATCCAACCAGTCCACCTAAAGGAGATCAGTCCTGGGTGTTCATTGGAAGCACTGATGTTGAAGCTGAAACTCCAATACTTTGGCCACCCGATGTGAAGAGCTGATTCATTTGAAAAGACCCTAATGCTGGGAAAGATTGAGGGCAGGAGGAGAAGGGTATGACAGAGGATGAGATGGTTGGATGGCATCAATGACTCAATGGACATGGGTCTGGGTGAACTCCGGGAGTTGGTGTTGCACAGGGAGGCCTGGAGTGCTGCAGTTCATGGGGTCACAAAGAATCAGACACTACTGAGAGACTGAACTGATACTGAACTGATTGGATGTTCTGACTACATGACTTTTGTTGCAAAAACTCTTATGTATCCTGGCTCCCCTCCTTTCCTCTTTAGAGCCACCCCTCAGAGTTACCTGAGAGTACTGTCTTGAGGATTTGAAGCCCTCAGAGTGTCTGTTAAATAAAACATACATCTCAACTTTTAGGTTGTGTGTTTTTTTCCAATAGACCCAGGGATCAAGATAGTTATAAATCACATGAATTTGGCTAAAGAATAGAATAGAATGGAGAGGGGATTCCTTGGAGGTCCAGTTAGGGGGTTTCTCAGGTGGTGCAGTTGGTAAAGAACCCACCTGCCCAAGTAGGAGACACAGGAGACATGGGTATTATCCCTGGGTGGGGAAAATCCTCTGGAGTAGAAAATGGCAACCCACTCCAGTATTCTTGCTTGGAAAATTCCATAGACATTGGAGTCAGATGTGACTGAGCATAAACACGTCGTGATCAGGACTCCACATTTCCACTGCAGGTGCACAAGTTTGATCCCTGGTCTGGGAACTAAGATCCTGTGTGCCACACGGTACAGGCGAAAAAACAGAGTTCAGAATTCAGGATATGTTTAAAGAAGTAGGTGGAGGTGTACATAGAAAAGTTAATTAGGTGATAAATTATTATTGAATAAAAATATACATTTAAAAATATATTCTATATTTAACACTGTGTCCTTTAAAAGTATGTATATATTGGCTTAATTTTATACATAGACATCCTTAGAACAAGAGAACATGGAATGTAAAACGATAACAAAATTTAAAAAAAAAAAATTCATCTTTTCACTGGCTTCCAATATCAATTAGGAAATACATTGCTAAAGTGGATAAGGATAAAAAGGTGCATTCCCAAGTGACAAAACAGCAACTTCATATTCATCTTGTTTGTCTCATCCTATTTAAACCTCATTTACTTGTGAATGTGTTCATTTGCAACTTTAAAAGCTCAGCCTTCTTCTGATACTTTTAAGTCAAACCAGGCTGTTTAGGATCCTTTTAGAGGTTTTGTAACATTCTTATCTACCAAACACAAGAAATCCCTCAGAAATGTGACTTCAGCTAAAACAAAATGAAACCTGGATCATTTTTGTTGTTTTTTCCATGCTCCCCATCATCCTTTCAATCCCATACTTCCTATTGCGAATCCATTATCTATTTAGTAACTTCTTAACATCTGTTATGTTTTTCAAGCCCCACATCATATTTTCATCAGCTTGAACATCACACAGAACCTCTCCACCTCCAAGATCTTATGTTAGATGCTTTCTCTTATTATAAACCTCTTATCATTTCTTTCTTTCAGGTTCACTAAACTTATTCTTTGTATTTTTATCATAAACTCCAATTTGCTTCCCTCAAAATTCAGTTGGTAAAGAATCCATCTGCAGTGCAGGAGACCCTGGTTTGATTCCTGGGTCTGGAAGATCCGCTAGAGAAGAAATGGGCTACCCAATTCAGTTTTCTTGGGCTTTTCTTGTGGCTCAGCTGGTAAAGAATCTGCCTGCAATGAGGGAGACCTGGGTTCAATCTCTGGGTTTGGAAGATTCCCCTGGAGAAGGGAAAGGCTACCCAGTCCAATATTCTGGCCTAGAGAATTCCATGGGGTCACAAAGAGTCAGACATGACTGAGTGATTTTCACTTTCACTTTCCCATCACTCAACTCTGCCAGTTTACTCAGCTCTTTAATTTCTAACTGTAATTGATTCCAGAATGCATCATGATCTTTATTTCTATCACTGCACCCATCCAAAGCTTAGATTCCCCCAGAGTTTATTGCCCTTTCTCTACTTCTAGGCCATATATTATTGCTGATTAAATATTTAAATACATGAAGTCATATATATGTGCCATAAGCTTAGTTGTATCAGACTCTTTGTGACCCCATGAAATATATAACCTGTCAGGCTCCTATGTCCATGGAATTTTCAAGGCAAGAATACTGGAGTGGGATGCCATTTCCTCCTCCAGGGGATCTTTCGAACCCGGGGACTGAACTCATGTCTCCTATGTCTTCTGCATTGCAGGCAGATTATTTGCCTGCTGAGTCATCTGGCAAATGCTCCTTCAAAGAACATGGCATTCATTTTTAGTGGGACTCACTATTGCAAAATATATTTAGTTCACACATTTCTTCTCATTCCCTAACATACTTCCACGGAGAAGGCAATGGCACCGCACTCCAGTATTCTTGCCTGGGAAATCCCATGGATGGGGGAGCCTGGTAGGCTGGCTGCAGTCCATGGAGTCGCCAAGAGTCAGACACGACTGAGTGACTTCACTTTTACTTTTCACATTCATGCATTGGAGAAGGAAATGGCAACCCACTCCAGTGTTCTTGCCTGGAGAATCCCAGGGACGGGGGAGCCTGGTGGGCTGCTGTCTATGGGGTCTCACAGACACGAGTGAATTGACTTAGCAGCAGCAGCAACATACTTCCAAGAAAGTAATACTAAAAATTACACATCACCATTACACTTTAAGAGGGCTTCCCTGGTAGCTCAAGTGGTTATGAATCTGCCTGCAATGCAGGAGACAAGGGTTCAACCCCTGGGCCGGGAAGATCCCCTGGAGAAAGGAGTGGCAACTCACACCAGTATTCTTGACTGGGAAATCCCATGTACAGAGGAGCCTTGCTGGCTACAGTCCACAGGGTTGCAAAGAATTGGACACAACTGAGCAACTAACATATCACTTTAAATCCCCAATTTATTAATAACAACTCCCAATATGAACTTCCTCAGGTAATATCCTCCCAAACTCAGCAAATTTCTTTTACCATATTTATCTCTTATTCTATCATCTGGTCTCAGAAAAAGATGTCTCTTCCCAACATCTATATTTTAAAATGCTTGCTTTACCATATACTTAGCCCCTTCCTTGCTAATGTCTATTATCCAATACTAAATATCCAACTGAGTGTTCCACTACAAACCTTTATTAAGACAAAAATCTAATTCATCCCCTTGCTCTCCTCTTTTTTCATATACTAAACATAGTGAACCAGCCTCAACTTTTAAACCTTTTTTTTTCACATTGTTGTCAAGTTTTTTAAAATCAGCTTGCACAGTTTACATATGATTATACTGTCCTTCACCTCTTTTTATTTCTGCTCCCACCAGGGCTGAAAAAAACAGACTTGTGAGGTATCGTAACTTCACTGTTGAAAAAACCTCTTCACTACTTTGATTCTGCTCTGATTTCTCTTTCATATATTATTGCCAAATTAATCTTCTGAAAAAAATACGCTATTATGTTGTTTGTTTCCTTGACAGTACATCATTTGCCAAACAGTCTCAATTCATTAGTCTGATGCTTAAGACTCTCCTGGATTTGAATTTCTCAGCTCTATTTTTAGAATTTTACACTCTTCCACATAATGAGGTTTATACTTCACCCAAACAGAAATGATATTATAGTACACAGTGTCAAAGAGCTTCTTTAGCTACCTAGCACTTTCAGAACACACTTCATATGTTGAAAGGAGTTTCCTTCTTTATGATTTCAGCCTCCATTACTGCCAAGAAACAGGCATGGTTTCCAGATTAGACACACTGACTTAAAAAAAAAAAAAAAAAAAAAACAAAGAAGAGAAATATAAGAAAAGAAAGGTACTGTGTGAACAACTTTATACGAGAGGGGGCTGATGAGATATTTAGCAGTCAAAGGCAAAAATAGAAATCTTTGTCCATAAAATTCTCAATTTAGTGTTCTGTGCCAACTATCTTTATTTTATTATAATTTCTTCTTCTTCTTAATATTCTAAATTTGATTTACTTATCCAAAGCAGGATTTCCCTGGTGGCTTATTGGTAAAGAATCTGCCTGCAATGCAGGAGATTCAGGAGAAGTATGGCAGACACGAGTTCATTCCCTGGGTGGGGAAAATCTCCGGGGGGAAGAAGTGGCAATGCACTCAGTATTGTTGTCTGGAAAATTCCATGAACAGAGGGGCCTGGCGGGCTACAGACCATGAGGTCGCAAAGAGTTGGACACAATTGAGCGTGCAATCATATACATATTGCCATATATAAATATGCACTTTAAATCTCTAATTGCTTTTCTACTAAATAATAAAGTGTACTCTTCTAGCTTTAGTTTTTGTAAATTTTACTGAAGTATGTGTCACTTCTGATCAACTCTTCATCCTTGAAAAATATCTTTTTGCCTAAAATCATTTATTTTACCAGTCATACCTTTCAGAACTTTTACCTTCTCTCCTTGCTAACTTTCTGTCGAGACCAGCTTGACAAGCAGGGTTTTTGAAAGTTTGATACGGTGAGAGAATGAGAGACGAGACACAAGAATTTAGAGAAAAGCGAAGACCAGGGGGCCAACACTGCTCTAAGGTGAAGGTGCCGAAACTGAATCCCAGCCAGCTTTATTATACTTTCAGCCATGAATGAAAGAATATGTGGGGAGTTAAACTGTAACTCATGTGGCCTTCAGGGCCAAAGAACAAAATGATCATTAACCACTGAGTAATTAGGAAACAGTAATCAATAATAAATCAGTAACTAATATTCTTATCTATAGATTTTCCACCAGATACGTAAAACATGTGACTCTGAGACTCCAGTTGAGAATCAGTCTGGGGTTGGTTTTCTGATCCCAGGATCATATCTTGTTTTCAAGATTATGAACTATTCCCTCTGGACTTGTTCAAGATTCTCATGCCTTATAGCATCCAGTTTATCAATAATTATAAATTTCTTTTGTGGCCCTTGTCGGGGCCTGCTTTTCTTTTATTCTTCCTGTCTCCTTCAACTTCCCAAATGTGGATATTCCCTTTAGTTTAAAGAGAAAGGGCTTTTCTTGCTCTACATTTCAAGTTTTGTTTTTTTTTTTTTAAATACTCATTAATGACTATGTATTGATAAGGCTAAAAATACACTTATCTGACTTCTGAATTTTTGTCATAAGTCTCCAATATACTTCAAGGTATCAGTGCGAAATATCACACTATATTTCTAAATTTCCTATATCTGGAACTTAATTTAAAGAAGCCTTCCATTCCGCCCTTCTGGTTTCTGTCAGCATCACAATTACTCTTTCCATAGCACTACCTTGAAATATCTCTCCTTTAGGATTCTCTGTATAAAGCAGTGAAAGTCATTCAGTTGTGTCCAGTTATTTGCAACCACATGGACTATACAGTCTGTGGAATTCTCCAGGCCAGAAAACTGGAGTGGGTAGTTGTTCTCTTCTCCAGGGGATCTTCCCAACCCAGGGATTCTTTATCAACTGAGCTATCAGAGAAGCCCATATAAGGCAAAGTCATAACTAAATTGGAATATCAATTCCATGAAATAGTCACAGTTTCTTCAAGGAGCTGAATAGCAAGCTAATGGACCACCCAGAATTCTTCTCTCAATCATAATTGCAGGAAGCTGAGGATAGAGTGGTAAAAACACTTTAATATTCAAAAATAGAGAGTGCAATAATTATATTCAGTGTGAAAGAAGGGAAAACATCCTTGCAAATTTAACAAAATCGTTATTTAAAGCATCTTTTAGTTATGAAACAATTAAAATAAGATTGCAAACAATAAGAAATATGGTACTTTACTGATTATTTTTTACATATCTAAGATACATAGGCCTTGTAAACCAACAATCTTAATCCTCACAATGTAAAATTTCAGACTTGTTTTCAAATTACATTCAGTAAGGACATATAGGTGAATGCAATGATAGCTCCATTCACTTTAGGCTTATAATAATTTTTACAATATGCTTTGATTTGGAGATTGTAGGGTTGTGTAGCATAAAATATATTATGTAAAAGTATCTGTTTCCACATCTGATATTGACATTCAAAATTCAACATCAGAGCAAGCAGAGGAGATAAAAATGGAGAATTTTTTAAAAGACCCTATGAGTTGTTTGGAAAAAGACAAAAGGCCTCTTGGGGGGATATTAGGAATTTAATGAGGAAGGTAGAGATGGAACAACAGAAATAAGAGAGTAGAGACTATAGCGACTTAGCAGTAGCAGTAGCAGTAGAGAGCCTAATCAAAGTATGACATATATTTAGAAAGAAGACACAAGCAAATTTAGGAATAAAAGAACAAAGAAAAGAGAAGGCTTGGGAGTTTGAGTTTAGCCGATGTAAACTGTTATATATAGAATAGATAAACAGCAAGGTCCTATTTTGAATAGCACAGGGAACTATATTCAATATTCTGTGTTCCGTAAGCTATATGATTGACACACAGTTTCTGTCAAACCACAGTGAGTTTGCATTCTTAGGTCTTTTAGTAAACTGCCTTATCTCTTAATACTGTGTATCCTTTGGTGTTTCTGAGGTTATATTTTCAAGTTCAATGTCTTCCTTTAAAAGATATATGGCAAAGTGCCATAAAAGTAACTGCACTGGCTTTTGGGTAGATAGACTAAACGTTAGTCTTCTAAAGTTTCCATATTTCCTATTATGGGCCTATATGACATTTGCAACTGAAAAAAAATTGCTAAAACATGCCAGTATCTTTTAAAATCAACAAGTTCTGTTATTCATTAAGTCAATCAGGGAATGAGTCCAGATTTTATTTCATGAATTAGTATAAAATAAATAAATATAATATATTCACCCATAATGGTATTTAAATATGAATCTTTTTTCACTAGCTTAAGCTCCAAAAAACAGACAGGATTTCATAGATTATCTTCCAAAATTAAGTAATGGGAATGAGGGCAAAATGGTGATCATAAGATTGCTTGGGCTCCTCAGTGACCAAGATTCATATTCTCTCTCTCTGTCTCACTTAATAATTATGCTATATTTCAAAACAAAGCTGCACTCCAAGATTTCAGAAGGCTCCCATACTTCGACACTGTGAAAATTCTTTTAACTGGAGTGCTGTTATCTAGAAAAACATTCTGACATCATAGTTTAGAATCATGGAGAACCTGTCTCTAAAACATACTAATTGATTGGAGTTTAATGTAACTATGTTGATAAAAGCAATGTCTCAGGCCTTGTCTCCTCCTGCTCTGGAGTCATGGAAATCCTGTTTACTCTCTTAGCTTGACTCGGCCACCAAGGTCATTTCTGGCCTTAACCCAGGAAGGATGTAAGTAGTTTAGTTCAACTGAATGAAAACCAGTATGAAATAATCTTTGTGCTAGTTATTCATTAAACAACAATGTATACTGGAATGATTGTGTGCCCAAGACTACGCATGCTCAGTTGCTTAAGTCATGTCCTCTTTGCAACCCCATGGACTGTAGCCCACCCAGCTCGTCTGTTCATGGGATTTTCCAGGCAAGAATACTGGAATGGGTAACCATTTCCTTCTCCAGAGCATCTTCCCAATTTAGGGATCGAACCCATTGTCACCTGTGTCTCCTGCATTGGCAGACAGATTCTTTACCACTGAGCCACTTGGGAAGCCATTTGTCTTACACTGCTTCATTAAAAAATTAAAGCTACCTTCCAAATACAACATTAGAGCTAAGGGAAAATGCAGACTGGGTGAAAACTAGACCAGTTTTGTACAGGTCATTAGGTTTATTAAATATTAAAGAGTTGCAATTTTCAAATATTATATATGGTAGTCAAAACAAAAACAAAAGGAACATTATCTGCCTCTCAGTTTAAAATGTCTACAAAATATAAACATATTAATTGCTTGATGAAAGCAATAGATTTGTTGTCACTTAGGACAGGAATATCTCTCTTTAAGAGATGGTAAAAGATGTGATGCATCCCAACAACCTCCTTATAATAAATGTAACACTGAATTTCAGAAAATAGAATCACATTGGAAAGGAGAAAGAACAATAAAAGGGAGGTGTGATTCATCTGGGAAGAACCTAATAGTGGGAGATCAACTTTTAACAATCTTTTTCTTCATTTTTCACCCCCTGAGACTAAAATGCTCACTATGAGACTATTCTCTCTGGTATGCACTATCCAATCCAAGTAGTGTATACTCCAGGAGTATAAAACTACAGAAAAGGAAAAAAAAAAAAAAAAAGATGATAACACAGGTATTGAGATATGAGAAGAGGCCGTAGCTTTTAAACACCACCTCCCTTCCTGCCACACATACATACGTAAGCATATATCCACACAATCTTAGCTGTACATTTGATAAAAACTAAATGTCACATAGTTCAAGATCATTTATGTGAGGTAGAATTAGACCTGCCCCAGAGTCTATCTAACTTTGATCTTGGGCAAATTAACCAATCCTTTCATCATTAAATAGGGATAATACTGGCACCTACTTAATACAATTTCAAGTAAGATTAAATAAATCAGTTTTTATAAAAGGCTTAGAAAACTACCAGCATGTAATATGCAGTATTTGTTTATTTTAAAAATAACAAGAATTGTCTAAAAGATTTGGAGGATCAACATTCTACATTGCTCAATCATTTGTTTATTTAAAAAATGTTCATTGTATATCTATTGTGTCAAGCCCTGAATTTAAGACACATTATGGCAGCTGTGACTATGATAGATCTTCTGCCATCAAGCCCTAATATCCTAATAACTATTTTACTTTTAAATCTAACAACTGATTTCTGTCTCTCTCTCTCTCATTTTTCATTTCTCTCTTTTATCTATTTAAAAAATTGTCTCACTAGTTAACAGTTCAATAAAATATTGTACATAAAATATAGTTTAGAAATCTGGTCTAGTCATATTGCTTGGATGTAACACTTTACAGATTAAAGTGACTATAGTGTTAAATTTTTGTGAGAGTAAATTGAGGAGCCAAATGCAAAGTCCACCTTTATTTTAAGATGGGCTTTTAACTAGTGAGTACTGTCTGGAGATGTGGACCTAATCATAAGAGCGTACAGCTAAATATGCTCAATTATGAAGGAAGTTTAGCTCTAGGCTCAAGTTTACTCCATATTATTCTTCCTTATCATAAACATGGTAACATACAACCACTGACAGCTCCAGCAGATACAAACACAGTGTATATTCTTGGTGACGCTTGACTGTGACCAAAACTAATGCTTTATTTCAATAGAAACAAGACACATGTACTTGGTATGCATAGTTTGAAATCAAGGTGTGGTATTTAAAATGTTTTATGTTAACATGTATATTTGTTGGGTTCTTGATTTAAATTACCTATATTTGCATATTTATGCATATCAGTTATGCATATCCTGAATGCATATCAGGAAGCTAAAGTTTAAATATTTTATTTTCATTTCTTGGCAGAAAAGTTAATTGTGATGTAAATTTTCTTCTAAATTATTTGTGACATTGTTTTCTCCACTAAAGAATGAAAGAACAAAAACACTTTATAAATTAATTATAACTTTATTTTTCCTAATGGAAAACATTCATATTAGTGTCAATATTAAAGCCTCATAGGAAAATATATTTATGTATTAAGTAAATGAAATATTTTAAGATATGTATGTAAATCATTTTAAGGGTTTAAAAAAAATCATTTAGTTTACCAAGGGGAAGTTTTCAAAGTTAAATTTGAATTAAAAGAAATTACAGGATTCTTGGGGCTGGTGCACGGGGATGATCCAGAGAGATGATATGGAGTGGGAGGTGGGAGGGGGGTTCATGTTTGGGAACTCATGTACACCTGTGGTGGATTCATATCAATGTATGGCAAAACCAATACAGTATTGTAAAGTAAAATAAAGTAAAAATAAATTTTTTTTAAATAAAATAAAATAAATTACATTTATATTGCTCAGATCTATAGTTAACTGAAATTACCTGAAATTAAAAGTTCAAGGTTAAAATTTTTGTTGTGAGCTAATATTGGTGACAGAAAAGTAAATATTTTAACATCTATTAAGTTCTAAATAAACAATGACTCTATAAGAACTATAAAATTCTAACATGATGCATATTAGTAACAAATATTATAGAAGATTATCTTTTAATTTTTTTGGCTTTAAAATGTTCATTAAAATATATCCATACATAAGATTTAAGAAATATCTTTTGGAATATAGTGTTTCAATATTTCAATATTGAAAAGTATTCAAAATGTATATGTAGACTTCTGTTTTATTTATATCTTTAATACCAATGAATATGGCAACATAGTAGTTATATGTTTAAAACAATCATGATTATTTGATAGATTGACTAAACAAATAAACAAAGTTTTCCAAGAGTCTGTTTCATCTTTGCAAGGTACTCAAGAAAGCAATCATAAAAATACCTTACTTAGCCATATTCTTATAGAATACCTTATTACTGAAATTCTATTATTGTCAGTAATATACAACTAATTTGAGTCAAATATTAATGTATTTTACTATATTATCATAAAATAGCAAAAATTAGAAAAAATAAGCTGGGATAAATATTTGAGAAAAACAATATTGGAAAAAAAGAAAAAAAAAGCTGTAAAATTTCTAGTAGTTTTAACTATAAGACATATAAAAAAATTTCCCCAGATTGAAACTCTAAACCTAAATTTTGTTTATAATTTTTACTTATAAAAAGTAGCAATACTGGAATAATATATGTATATATATATAAAGTATATAATTCATGGCATCAGGTATAAAATCACTGATAATGGAAGCATATAAATCTAATTGTATGTAAATTAGAACAATAAATATCATGTCCTCAACAAATGGTGTGAAATAACAAGTGGTGTTAAAATTAAAATTTATTCATAAAAATAATTTTATTTGTTTTTCTATAATATTTTGATATAGACCAGGGATTGGCAAACTTCTGTGCACAAACCATATCTGGTCCACCAGCTGTTTTGGAAATAAAATTTTATTTAAACAAAATTGCATCCATTCCTTTATGTATGGTCTATGGCTGCTTTTGCTCTACCATATGCTTAAATGGTTATGATAGAGACCATATAGCTTACAAAACCTAAATTATTTACTACCTGGTTCTTTATAGGAAAGGTTTGCTCAACCCAAAATAAATCATTGTTATAAACAATCTATTATTACTAGTTAGGTGATTTAAAGTGATATTTTAAATGCTTCTTGGTTTCAAATGCATGTTTTCAAAGGAGTATATCATATTGCTATAAGAACTTTTTATTTCCTTAATGCCTCAGTATTTTAACAGTAAAGATAAAAGTTATACTTCATAATTTTTTTTGACATGTTAAACTTCTAAAATTAAATAGGTTTTTTAAAGTACCATTATAATGAAGTATTGGATTTAATTAATTTTATATATCTGAATTACCATAAGAGAATTCAAACTCTACAACTGTTCTTCATGAAATGAACTTGGCACATTTATGGATCTATGCAAAAAATAAAATAGTCTATGCAACACGGCTTTAGCTTTATCCATTTGGCTTATCACCAGATAATTTCTTTAATTTAAAATTTATAACAAAATGTTTTTCTCATATATGTGCAATTACCTGCACTTTTATATTTATTGGGCTTCCCTGATAGCTCAGTTGGTAAAGAATCCACCTGCAATGCAGGCGACCCTGGTTTGATTCCTGGATGGGGAAGATCCACTGGAAAAGGGATAGACCAGCCACTCCAGTATTCTTGGGCTTCCCTGTTGCTCAGCTGGTAAAGAATCTGCCTGCAATGTGGGAGGCCTGGGTTCTACACCTGGGTTGGGAAGATCAAATGGAGAAGGAAAAGGTTACCCATTCCAGCATTCTGGCTTGGGGAGACCTGGGTTCTGTCCCTGAGTTGGGAAGATCCCCTCGAGAAGGGAAAGACTACTCATTCCAGTATTCTGGCCTGGAGAATTCCATGGACTGTATAGTCTACGGGGTCACAAAGAGTTGGACATGACTCAGCAACTTTCACTTTAATTTTACATTTATTTATTTATTTATTTTGTATAGGTCTTTTTTTTTATTTTTAAAATAAATTTATTTATTTTAATTGGAGGTTAATTACTTTACAATATTGCATTGGTTTTGCCATACATCAACATGTATCCACCACAGGTATACATGTGTTCCCCATCCTGAAACCCCATCCCTCCTACCTCCCCGTACCGTCCCTCTGGGTCATTCCCGTGCACCAGCCCCAAGCATTCAGTATCATGCACTGAACCTGGGCTGGCAACTCATTTCTTATATGATATTATACAGGGTTCAATGCCATTCTCCCAAATCATCCCACCCTCTTCCTCTTCCACAGAGTCCAAAAGAATGTTCTATACATCTGTGTCTTTTTTGCTGCCTCACATACAGGGTTATCGTTACCATCTTTCTAAATTCCATATATATGCGTTAGTATACTGTATTGGTGTTTTTCTTTCTGGCTTACTTCACTCTGTATAATAGGTTCCAGTTTCATCCACCTCATTAGAACTGATTCAAATGCATTTTTTTAATGGCTGAGTAATACTCCATTGTGTATATGTACCACTGCTTTCTTATCCATTCATCTGCTGATGGGCATCTAGGTTGTTTCCATGTCCTGGCTATTATAAACAGTGCTGCGATGAACATTGGGGTACAAGTGTCTCTTTCAATTCTGGTTTCCTCGGTGTGTATGCCCAGCGGTGGGATTGCTGGGTCATAAGGCAGTTCTATTTCCAGTTTTTTAAGGAATCTCCACACTGTTCTCCGTAGTGGCTGTACTAGTTCACAGAGCTAGAACAAACAATTTCACAATTTGTATGGAAATACAAAAAAACCTCGAATAGCCAAAGCAATCTTGAGAAAGAAGAATGGAACTGGAGGAATCAACCTGCCTGACTTCAGGCTCTACTACAAAGCCACAGTTATCATGCAGTATGGTACTGTCACAAAGACAGAAATATAGATCAATGGAACAAAATAGTGGAGAAGGCAATGGCACCCCATTCCAGTACTCTTGCCTAGAAAATCCATTGGACGGAGGAGCCTGGTAGGCTGCAGTCCATGGGGTCACTGAGAGTTGGACATGACTGAGCGACTTCACTTTCACTTTTCACTTTTGTGCATTGGAGAAGGAAATGGCAACCCACTCCAGTGTTCTCGCCTGGAAAATCCCAGGGACAGCGGAACCTGGTGGGCTGCCGTCTATCGGGTCGCACAGAGTCGGACACAACTGAAGCGACTTAGCAGCAGCAGCAGCAGCAGGAACAAAATAGAAAGCCCAGAGATAAATCCACGTACCTATGGACACCTTACCCTTGACAAAGGAGGAAAGAATATACAATGGAGTAAACACAATCTCTTTAACAAGTGGTGCTGGTAAAATTGGTCAACCACTTGTAAAAGAATGAAACTAGAACACTTTCTAATGCCATAAACAAAAATAAACTCAAAATGAATTAAAGATCTAAATGTAAGACCGGAAACTATAAAACTCCTAGAGGAAAACATAGGCAAAACACTCCGACATAAATCACAGCAGGATCCTCTATGACCCACCTCCAAGAATATTGGAAATAAAAGCAAAAATAAACAAATAGGACCTAATTAAACTTAAAAGCTTCTGCACAACAAAGGAAACTATCAGCAAGGTGAAAAGACAGCCTTCAGAATGGGAGAAAATAATAGCAAATGAAGCAACTGACAAACAACTAGTCTCAAAAATATACAAGCAACTCCTGCAGCTCAATTCCAGAAAAATAAATGACCCAATCAAAAAATGGGCCTAAGAACTAAACAGACATTTCTCCAAAGAAGACATACAGATGGCTAACAAACACATGAAAAGATGCTCAACATCACTCATTATCAGAGAAATGCAAATCAAAACCACAATGAGGTACCATTTCATGCCAGTCAGAATGGCTGCAATCCAAAAGTCTACAAGCAATAAATGCTGGAGAGGGTGTGGAGAAAAGGGAACCCTCTTACACTGTTGGTGGGAATACATTTATTTAAACAGATGTGCACACATTTGCACAAAATAAAAATGCTATGATTAGAATATGATATGATTTTATAAACTCATCTTGATAATCCATAATTTATTTTTATGATTTTTCTAAATCAGCAATTCTTAGTGACTGGCAAGCCAATAAACAGTTTTCATTTCAAGAATGTCACTTTCTGCTCTACCTCAGAGGTATCTTTGTAAACAGGACAATTTCTGCTAATATGTAGATTAACACATGTAAGAGTCACTCAGGTAGTTATTATTCAATTTAAATATAACTTCTGCATAATTGCATCATAATGCAGCTTCCATTCAGCTGCTTAATATTCTTGACATCATATAATCTCAAATCGCTAACCTAAGAGCAACCTCTGCTGGCAAACAGAGGCTGAGCTGCAAACATTTTAACCATAGTTTTACAATGTCATTTGACCATGTCAGATTAAAAACTGTTTGAGGGAAGGTTTTAACATTTTTGTTGTATATAGCTGAATGACAAATTGTACACTTTTAATATAAAATGAAGGTAGCTATGGTATATTTGTTTTAGGACTGAAAAGAATTCATAAGATTTCTGTTAAATATTTGATTCTCAATTCTCAGTTTTGTGGCCTGAGGATCACTTAGGAAGAAAAGTTAAAGATAAGAGCTCAGATTCCAGAGGATCTTAACAGTATTGAATGAAAGGATGATGTATCAAAAAGTTTACTGCAAAGTACAAAGTTTTATATAAACAAGCTAATTGTAAATTTTAAGAATGGTTCTAGTACAATGAACCTAATAGATATGAATACCTTAGTGAATTTTCCTTTCCAGATAAATATTGCAAATGAGACCATATAGAAGGATTCAGATAATACTTTTCTATCAGAAGCATATAAAATAAATACCATCTTGATATAATTTCCAAATATTACATCTACTAAGGATACAACCACACTTTTGTGGTCTATGTTATGGAAACATCTACCAAGTTTAACTATAAAATATGTCTTGTGTAGTAGCAAATAATTGTTAAGTAAATATATATAATATTTTGTTTTTTAGACTGAGTAACGTGGAGGATACACATTGTATAAAGGCATGCACATCTAGTCTAACAAAACTACCCACACAGAAAGATTACACTTGAACAACAGTGCACAACTCAAACCCACAAACACTGAGTGGCATATATAGTTATATGCCCTAAATCCACTTGACACTGCTGTCCATTTTTTGAATAAAATTATTCCTCTGTGCTTCATGGAGACATCCTGAAAAACTGTGAAAAACAAATAAAAATTTAGGTCCTCTTTTTTTTAATGTTTAGTACAAACAGTTCTTTATAAAACAGAAGTCTCTACAACTGAGAGTTGTACAACTGGCTCTTACACCTCCCAAGTGTATTTCTCAAAGGAATACGTAATTCATATTTCTCCACTCTGCTAATTCTTTGCACAAACTTTGGCTCTTCTTTCATAAAAATAATACTATCTAACATGAAATGTCTGGTACAGTGATTCTCAAAGTGTGGTCAAGGATCTTGGAGGTCTCTAAGGCACTTTCACTGAGTTCATGAAGTCAAATCTATTTTTGTAATACTAAAATGTCATTTGCCATTTTCACTTTGTTGACATTTGCACTGAGGGTGCAAAAGCAATGGTGGAGAAAACTGCTAGTGTCTCACTAAAAATCAGGGCACTGGTACCAAACTGAATCCTTTACCATCATACACCGTTAAAAAAGAAAAGAAAAAAATCAAATTCACTTAAGAATAACCACAATGCAAACAAAAATTTTTTACTAAATCACAACCCATGAATATATCTTTTTTACTTCTCCCTGTGATAAAATAGAAAATTTATATATGCACTTCTGCTATATACTAAAGTAAGATGATCATCTCCAGGAAAATCAGATGTGTGATTATTTGAGTTGAGTGGTACTAGTTGTGCTTTACATAGAAAAGAATTTTTGCTTTAAAGAACAACTGACAGACAATCTACAATTATCTGGAAGATGATCTGGCAGAAATTTTGACAGAAAGGAATACAGTAAGTTTATACTTCAAGGAAAACAATTATTTGTTAATAATAAAACTCAGAAGTTTAAGCAAAATTAAGATGTATAAAAAAACTTGCATCTATCATGATAGGCTTAGGAACTTTCCAATAAATAAAGATTTTTCTAATATGATTGTTGGTGACATTAATGAATGTGATTTTTGAATGGTGCACAATGAAATGTGGCAACATTTGGGAGATAGCATAATCAGTTAACCAACATTTTTCAAATGACCAATGCATGATGTTATGAGACTATTCATCATAAAAGATTCATTCCAAGTATATAACATATCAATGGGATTTAATGTAACAGAGCTCTGAAAGTTCACTGATATAATTTCAAATCACACATTGCAACAAAGCTTTAGGAAACTATCATTTGTCAAGATTTGATGTTCTACCAAAGAATATCCACAGTTATCAGAAAAGCTTTTAAAAGTATTTCTCCATTTTCCAACTACATATATATTTATGAGCAGATTCTCTTCATATAATTCCACAAAAACAACGTATCACAACAGATTGCATACAGAAAAAGATATGGTAACTCATTTGTTTTATTATGGTAAATAGTACAGACTCACAAAAATTTAACAATGTAACAAAACCATTCTTTAAATTTTTGCTCTGGAAAATATAGTTACTTTTCCTTAAAAAATATTATTTATTTTAGCATGTAAGGTATACATTGCTATACTTTTTAATTAATTAATTAGAAAATTATTTTAAAATCCTGTTATGGCAAGTATTAATAGCTATAGCCCACATACACATTCATTAGGGTGCACAAGAGTTTCTAAGTTTGTAGAAGGGCCCTCAGTTCAGTTGAGTCACTCAGTCGTGTCTGACTCTTTGCAACCCCGTGAATTGCAGCATGCCAGACCTCCCTGTCCATCACCAACTCCCGGAGTTCACTCAGACTCACGTCCATCGAGTCAGTGATGCCATCCAACCATCTCATCCTCTGTCATCCCCTTCTCCTCCTGCCCCCAATCCCTCCCAGCATCAGAGTCTTTTCAAATGAGTCAACTCTTCGCATAAGGTGCCCAAATTACAGGAGTTTCAGCTTTAGCATCATTCCTTCCAAAGAAATCCCAGGGCTGATCTCCTTTAGGATTGACTTGTTGGATCTCCTTGCAGTCCATGGGACTCTCAAGAGTCTTCTCCAACACCACAGTTCAAAAGCATCAATTCTTCAGCACTCAGCTTCCTTCACAGTCCAACACTCACATCCATACATGACTACTGGAAAAACCATAGCCTTGACTAGACGGACATTTGTTGGCAAAGTAATGTCTCTGCTTTTGAATATGCTATCTAGGTTGGTCATAACTTTTCTTCCAAGGAGTAAGCGTCTTTTAATTTCATGGCTGCAATCACCATCTGCAGTGATTTTGGAGCCGAAAAAATAAAGTCTGACACTGTTTCCATGTTTCTCCATCTATTTCCCATGAAGTGATGGGACAAGATGCCATGATCTTCGTTTTCTGAACGTTGAGCTTTAAGCCAACTTTTTCACTCTCCTCTTTCAGTTTCATTAAGAGGCTTTTTAGTTCCTCTTCACTTTCTGGCATAAGGGTGGTGTTATTGATATTTCTCCCAGCAATCTTGATTCCAGCTTGTGCTTCTTCCAGCTCAGCGTTTCTCATGATGTACTCTGCATAGAAGTTAAATAAGCAGGGTGACAGTATGCAGCCTTGACATACTCCTTTTCCTATTTGGAACCAGTCTGTTGTTCCATGTCCAGTTCTAACTGTTGCTTCCTGACCTGCATATAGGTTTCTCAAGAGGCAGGTCAGGTGGTTTGGTATTCCCATCTCTTTCAGAATTTTCCACAGTTTATTGAGATCCACACAGTCAAAGGCTTTGGCATAGTCATTAAAGCGTCCAAGATCATGGGCAGCAGTTGAGAGTGCCAGGCTGTGATGGCGCAGGAGCAGTGGAGAGGAGCTATCCCAAGTCGAGGTCAGGGGCGGCGGCAGGGAGGAGCTACCCCACGTCCAAGGAGCTGTGGCTGCTTGGGCACAGAAGGGCCAAGATGAGCTACTCCACGTTCAAAGAGGGTCCTAAAACCCCAAATTTGAGAACTATTGACTTGATACAGTTAGATACTAGCTTATTGACTGCAGATATTATTTCATCAGTCCTCAAAGCAATCATATGAGCAATATTATTTAACAATTTGTAGATGAAATGGAACTGCAGAAATTTGCCAGAGGTCACATAACTAAAATGGAATAAAGCCAGGATTTAAACACCAGGTCCCATGCTATTTACTATTATACTACTTCCATCATTTTGGTGATGAAGTCTCCTCCAGAGAGTTATCTGATAGTCTAAGTTTTCCACTGAGGAGCACTGACAAACAGAATCAGTGACAAAACAAAATACCTGAATTTGATTCCTAACTCTACAATAAATTCCTTGAGGTTCAATAGCTTAAACACTGAGCAAATTAAAAATGTTCATGGTTCTTGTAATGTGCAAATTAAATAACTCATATAGAATTTCATACAAATGTAAAGCATACTAAAGTCATTACTGCCTTTGCTCTATGTTTCAACTGAAGACATTCCTCCCCACAAAGGCTTTTTAACTATCACGTTCCTCTATGTTTGTGGTCTTTCTAAAGATTTATGGTATTTTTATTGCATTCATTTGAGAACTCATTTTTTATTTTATGTATGTCTCCTATATTCATTCATGCTTAAGTTATAGGATCTACACCATAGGGAATCTCATATCTAAGTGAATACCCAGCTTCTAATATATGGCCCTCTAGCCAAAAGCACTCAGTAAGCATTTTCTTATGAAATCAGTGATTCCACCTATCATTCAGGTTTAATATCAGCCCTCTCCAAACCTTATGAATCTGACGTAACTTTTTTTTTTTTTTTTTAGGAAAAGAGCCAGTAATGATATTCTTACTGAGATAAATAAAAGACACATGTAGGAGAAATTTTAGAAAGGTGTCTACCAAGGACCATTAAAGCCAATAAAATGAAAACATACTTTAGGGAATAAAAAAAAGTAATGATGATCTATACTTATAATGAAGTTCTGAAGATATATCTATACACATGTGTTTCTGTTTTTAACTCTTAGGTCCTTACATGCAAAGGTTGTAAATATTTTGTGTATTGTCTTTGAGATGGACCAACCTTGATGAGTTGGTCTGTAATCACACCCAAACACATCACCAAAATTGTACTGGATCTCTGGATACCATAGTGATGAAACTAAGGGGTTGAAGAACATACTGAAAGAATGTTTAGTTTATTCATAAAACTTCCCTGGTGGCTCAGATGGTAACAGATCTGCCTACAATGCAGGAGACTTGGGTTCAATCCCTGGATCAGGAAGATCCCCTGGAGAAGATAATGGCAACCCACTACTGTATTCTTGCCTGGAGAATTCTATGGACAGAGGAGCCTGGTGGGCTACAGTCCTTGGGTCACAAAGAGTCCGACAAGACTGAGCCACTAACACTCTATATCTCCCACGTCAGTGTCTAATATACTCCAGGAGCTAGAGTACTTACAGTTTATTTTTAAACAGTGCTCAAATTGAGATAAACATACATATTCTTTTTTCTCTTGGGTACATGTCCTTTTCCTTCTTTCCTTATAGCATAGCAGAGCCCATATTTAATACCCATGATTATCTGATTTTCCCTGTAGGCTCACTGTAAGATTTGTTAATCTCATGAACATCATGAAAACAATGTTTGGGTCTATATTCAAGAACAGCATGGTACTTGGTATACTGGAAAATGTTTGAGTGTATCTTTTTTAAATGGGGTAATTATGAATATTGATTTGTTTCCTAATTACATTCTAAAAAGTAAAAAAAAAAATCCAATTAATTCAAAATAATCACTTTTTTTTAACTTCACATTCCTTTGTCTCAGCTACTTCTAAATAACATCAGACCTCCTTCACTGGAACATTTAATTGTTCATCTTCAGTTCCTGATACATCAGGGTGTCGTTTTTGATAAAATATCAGCTCACATACTACACAAAATAAAATTATTTTGTAGTAATCTAATGACATAGCTCTGTCCTTTTGTGAGTTCAGAAAATATCTCATTAGCAGTTTCACAAATTACCACAATAACTTATGCTGACATGCTCATTTATTCTCATTTATGGATAAATCTGGTTGACAAGCCTAATGAAATATTACAGGAATTCCAAGCCTATGATATAGATCAGGCATCATTAGAGAATCTCAAAATGAGGACTACTTGACACAGGGTGGAGGGAAGCTCATTGGTGGGGCCACGAGTTGAGTGCACTTAGTCACTCTCCCACATGTTCCTTGAGAAGGTCTGAGACTAGGGCCAAGAACAGGCAGTAACAGGGCCTCCCTGAGCGTCCAGAGGTGAGTTTCCAGAGAATGTGGTTCCATGCACGAGGGTAGACAGGACAAGAGATGCCATGGATGCCACCCTTGTGGAGGGGCCTGGAAGATGCCTCTTTAGCCAGAGTATGGAAGAGACTCAAGCTCGCCAGGACTACTTGATGCAAACACTTCATTATAAAATGGAGTATTGGGCTTCTACCAAATTTTACATTAAAAATTTACTTGTTTGTGGATACTTATCCTTAGTAAAATGTGGAGATGTTCTTACTTCCCACTCATCAAGAACCACAGTGATCTCAACCATCTGCCTGATATTGCATGAGAGAAAATAATTCTGCAACGCAGAGTTTTTCTTTGTCTTTAGAATACTATTTTGTATTTTTTTGCTTGATAAGTATGATAGTGAAGAAAAAAGTGTAAGTGTTAGTGGCTCAGTCATGTCTGGACTCTTTGTAACCACATAGACTGTGGCCCACCAGGCTCTCTGACAATGGAATTCTACATGCAAGCATACGGGAGTGGGCAGCCCTTGCCTTCTCCAGGGGATCTTCCCAATCCAGGGATCAAACCCGGCTCTACTGCATTTCAAGCAGATTCTTTACCGTTTGAACCACCAGTGAAGAGCTAATTATTATAACCCACTCTCAATGATCATTTCTAGAAATGAAAAGAAGTTAGTATACAAAATTATTTGGAGTTGATACAAACACATTTTATTTAAAAAAAATAAAATTATTTAAAATCGCTATGAAGAGACTAAGGAACAAAAAGTTATACTTCAATCTTTGAGGTTCTTAAAAATATCTTAATTGTTTAGGAATTATAAGTGAACTTTTAGAGGCTTCCCTGGTGGCTCAGATGGTAAAAAGTCTGCCTACAATGCAGGAAACCCAAGTTCGAAACCCTGGCTCAGGAAGTTACCCTGGAGAAGGAAAAGACAATCTACTCCATTATTCTTGCCTGGGAAATCCCATGAACAGAAGAGCTTGGCAGGCTCATGGGGTCGCAAAGAGTTGGACGAAACTGAGTAACTAACAGTTTCAGTTTTCAAGTGAACTTTTAAAGTATTATTTGGAATATATATTTCTAATTAAACATCTGTGTTCAATTCAGTTCAGTCGCTCAGTCGTGTCCGACTCTTTGTGACCCCATGAATCGCAGCACACCAGGCCTCCCTGTCCATCACCATCTCCCGGAGTTCACTCAGACTCACGTCCATTGAGTCCGTGATGCCATCCAGCCATCTCATCCTCGGTCATCCCCTTCTTCTCCTGCCCCCAATCCCTCCCAGCATCACATTAGTTGAATATCATACAAAGATTGAAAAAACAAAAATAATTCCTATTCTTTAAGAGATTATAGTCTAATATATTTTGAATATAGCTATACAAAGGTTTATATTCACAAATTGCCCAAATTTATTTTTCATTTAATGTATCTCTTCTTTCAACATAAAAATTTATTTCAGTATTTCTTTACACATTATTATTGCCAAATTTAGACTTAAATTGAAGAAAGTGGGGAAAATCACTAGACCACTAGGTATGACCTAAATCAAATCCCTTATGACTATACAGTGGAAATGAGAAATAGATTTAAGGGATTACATATGATAGAGTGCTTGATGAACTATGGATGGAGGTTCATGACATTGTATAGGAGACAGGAATCAAGAACATTTCCAAGAAGATGAAATGCAAAAAAGCAAAATGGCTGTCTGAGGAGGCCTTACAAATAGCTGTGAAAAGAAGAGAAGTGAAAAGCAAAGGAGAAAAGGAAAGATATACCCATTGGGATACAGAGTTCCAAAGAACAGCAAGGATAGATAAGAAAGCCTTCCTCAGTGATCAATGGAAAGAAATAGAGGAAAACAAGGGAATGGGAAAGACTAGCGATCTCTTGATGGCTTCCCTGGTGGCTCAGAGGTTAAAATGCCTGCCTGGAATGTGGGAGACCCGGGTTCGATCCCTGGGTTGGGAAGATCCCCTGGAGAAGGAAATGGCAACCCACTCCAGTACTCTTGCCTGGAGAATCCTATGGAGGGAGGAGCCTGCTAGGCTACAATCCATGGGATCACTTCAAGAAAATTAAAGATATCAAGGGAACATTTCATGGAAAGATGGGCTCAATAAAGGACAGAAATGGTAGGGATTTAACAGATGCGGAAGATATTAAGAAGAGGTGGCAAGAGTACACAGAAGAACTGTATAAAAAACATCTTCACAACCTAGATAATCACAATGGTGTGATCACTCACACTCACCTAGAGTCAGACATCCTGGAATGTTAAGTCAAGTGGGTCTTAGGAAGTATCACTATGAACAAAGCTAGTGGAGGTGATGATATTCCAGTTGAGCTATTTCAAATCCTGAAAAATGATGCTGTGAAAGTGCTGCATTCAATATGCCAGCAAATTTGGAAAACTCAGCAGTGGCCACAGGACTGGAAAAGGTCAGTTTTCATTCCAATCTCAAAGAAAGGCAATGCCAAAGAATGCTCAAACTACCACACAATTGCACTCATCTCACACATTAGTAAAGTAATGCTCAAAATTCTCCAAGTCAGGCTTCAATAATACATGAACTGTGAACTTCCAGATGTTCAAGCTGGTTTTAGAAAAGGCAGAGGAACCAGAGATTAAATTGCCAACATCCACTGGATAATGGAAAAAGCAAGAGAGTTCCAGAAAAACATCTATTTCTGCTTTATTGACTATGCTAAAGCCTTTGATTGTGTGGATCACAATAAACTGTGGAAAATTCTGAAAGAGATGGGAATACCAGACCACCTGACCTGCCTCTTGAGAAATCTCTATGCAGGTCAGGAAGCAACAGTTAGAACTGGACATGGAACAACAGACTGGTTCAAAAGAGTACGTCAAGGCTATATATTGTCACCCTACTTATTTAACTTATATGTAGAGTACATCATGAGAAATGCTGGGCTCGAAGAGCACAAGCTGGAATCAAGATTGCCGGTAGAAATATCAATAACCTCAGATATGCAGATGACACCACCCTTATGGCAGAAAGTGAAGAGGAGCTAAAAAGCCTCTTGATGAAAGTGAAAGAGGAGAGTGAAAAAGCTGGCTTAAAGCTCAACATTCAGAAAACGAAGATCATGGCATCTGGTCCCATCACTTCATGGGAAATAGACGGGGAAACAGTGGAAACAGTGTCAGACTTTATTTTTCTGGGCTCCAAAATCACCGCAGATGGTGACTGCAGCCATGAAATTAAAAGACGCTTAGTCCTTGGAAGGAAAGTTATGACCAACCCAGACAGCATATTAAAAAGATGAGAAATCATTTTGCCAACAAAAATCCACCTAGTCAAGGCTATGTTTTTTCCAGTAGTCATGTATGGGATGTGAGAGTTGGACTATAAAGAAAGCTGAGCACAGAAGAATTGATGCTTTTGATCTGTGGTGTTGGACAAGACTCTTGAGAGTCCCTTGGACTGCAAAGAGATCCAACCAGTCCATCCTAAAGGAGATCAGTCTTGGGTGTTCATTGGAAGGACCGATGTTGAAGCTGAAACTCCAATACTTTGGCCACTTGATGCAAAGAGCTGATTAATTTGAAAAGACCCTGATGCTGGGAAAGATTGAGGGCAGGAGGAGAAGGGGACGACAGAAGATGAAATGTTTGGAAGGCATCACCAATTCAATGGACATAGATTTTGGTGGACTCCGGGACTTGGTGATGGACAGGGAGCCCTGGTGTGCTGTAGTTTATGGGATTGCAAAGAGTCAGACACGACTGAGCGACTGAACTGAACTTACACACTATTTCATAATACAGAAAAAGAGAGACATTATGACTGTCTATGTGCTTAGATGCTCAGCTGTGTCTGACTCTTTCCAGCTCCATGGACTGTAGTTTACCAGGCTCCTCTGTCCACCGAATTCTCCCATTAAGAATACTGAAATGGATTGCCGTTTTGTCCTCCAGGGCATCTTCCTGACAGAGGGATTGAACCCGCATTTTTATCACTAGTGCTACCTGGGAAGCCCCCATGACTATCTATACTAACATTATTTTTAATAGCTTCATACACACTTTTCATATTTATGGTATGAAAAATATGCTATACATGATGTGGATATTTTATTATACTATGTATATATGATAGTGCTTGGACAATTATAGTCTTGAACTATTTTAAAAGTACAGATTGAAATTTACTAATCCATTTCCTTTTCATCCATTGCCTACATTATACCATTACAATATTAACTTAATATCAATTATAATTACTAATTATTAAAGAAATACATTTCCTGAAGAACCGCTATTAATAGCTTAATTCATACAGTTCTTGATTATTTCTCCCATATTATCTGACAATGCTCCTTCACCTTTCTGTACACAACAAGCCTTCTCTCAATTCCTTGAACCACCAAGTTCATTCTTACTGTTTTTGACTTCTCCTCTGTCTAAAACTCTGTTCTTCTAGATCTTCATGGCACGAACATAGTCTCACCATTCAGATTCCAGCTTAAGGATCACATCCTCGATATGCTTGTCCTGAAAAGTTTCTTTAGCTTAGGCCAAATGTAAACTGTCTTTTTATTACATTATTCTATTTTATTTTTTATCATAATCTGAAATTAACTTATTTGTCCACTTATCTGCAGGCTACTCCTCTAAAATTAAAAAAAAAAAAAAAAAAAGAACGAAGGAAGGAAGGAAGGAAGGAAGGGAGATACCAAAAAAAAAAAAGAAGAAGAAAGAAACAAAGAAGTGAACATGAAAACCTGGTCTTTGTTAGTTTTCTTCATCAGCATTCTTTCACACAATGGTACCTGACTTCTAGCATGTCTTAACAAAATATTTATTGAATAAATAAATGAATGAATATATAGTTCTGGCATCTGAAAGCATATTATTTAGAGTAAAGAACATATTATTAAATAAAGTATTAACAAAGGCATTCAATGTAATAGCAAGCATTTTGTTGTTGTTGTTGTTACTGCCATAGGAACGTAAAGAAGGAAACAGTGTTCTGCTACTGGAAACTTAGAGAAGCTTTGCAGAGGAATTAAATGTATAATCTGTACCTCAATACAGGGATGATTACAGACTTTTTCATTCATACCAGAATACATTAAAGAGCAAAAGGCAGACAACAGGCATAAACTGGAAAATAGCAGATTGGGAGTGTGTGTGCAGGAAGACAGGAAGACTAAAACGGGGGATATTTTGGCATAACATGATGTCAAATTACAAAGTGCACAAAAAGAAATTGATTTTATCCTACAAGCAATAGTTTTTATTAAAGGTAGGGTATGGCAAGATGACATTTGTGTTTTGAAGATACAGTTCAAATATTCAATGTCTTTGTAAAACTTCCCTAAATTCCCATAAGGCCACTTGAGCATGGGAAGAACGTAGCTGAGTAGAAAGGAGGGTAAAGAGTTTAGAAATGAGATAAGGATGTGCTAGCGATGTTATTCTTCTGTACAAAAAAACCTTGCTACCTCCAAAAGTCTCTGGATTGCATGCAGAGCCAAGGGAGTTACAACAAAAACCTGGAATTTCAGAGTTGAATGGGAGGGAATGTAAAGAAGAAAGCCTTGGAGTTTAAATGAATGAGATAACACTGAAGACATCTTAAAAAAAGAATAATAAGATGCAAAAAAGAACCTATTTCAGTACAAAATAAGAAAGAGAACACATGGAAAACCACTCCATGCTAATCTGTTTAAGATTTTCTCTGACAACAGTTAAACTGATTGCATGCATTGACATAAGAAGTATTCAATGTATGTTTATGTAAGAATGAAAAAATTATTTTATTGGCCATTTCCAATATGGAATAAGATAACAAAAAAACAAGCAAAACCGAAAGTAAATTTTCTGTATTTTCAGTTACGTTGATGAAACAATTGTAAATCCAAGTTACAGCTTTGTCAATTTCATAATCTAGTTTAAACTAGTTCTTATTTAGACTTTCACTAGAATTGGTAAATAAAGATAGATATTTCTGTTAGGATTTAGGATAGCTAATCAAGATAATAATATAAATAGAATGTAATATTATATTTATATTATTAACATAATAATATAAAAGAAAATATAAAGAACATATTGGGTTGTGTGTATTAGGTTGGGAAAGCAGAACTCTATATCACTTCATACCACTAAAGAATGCTAGACTCTTTATAGGATGGATATAAACTGGTCCTTTTCCATCTGTTAAAATGCAGAGTTGTTCTTTCTGCTCAAACCACTTTTTATGATAATGGCTTTAGAAGTGGAAGTGAGGAATAATTTATCTAACTGAAACTTAAAACACTATCGATAGGCAGAAAGTAATTACCTATGATACAAACTACCCAAGTTCCTAGGAATAACATCCATATTTTTATGAAAAGTGTTATGAAATTATTCAAAACCATGAGCATCATGAGACATTCATTTACATCTTATCTTCCCCTCTCAGAGTTCTATGGGATGCTAAATTGAAGTGGAATAAATAAGAACAGCAAGGTAATCCTCCTATTATATTCAGCACTGGTGAGATCCTACTGTGCCTAGTTGCACATCTCAAAACTGAAGAAGAATGAAGAGAATTCAGGATAAAGGAAGAAAAATAACTGAAGGGTTAGAAAATGGGAATCCCAAGAAAGGTAAGAAAGATTTATATTATTTAGTTTAGAGAAGAGCTGGTTGAAAGGCCCTTATTAATAGTCTTCACTGAAGAGCTATTCTACAGATTGTGGTGACCAGCTCTTTTCATTTTTGTTGAAAAAAAAAAAAACAGATAAAAATGAATTTTAATACCAAAACAAGGAAAGAAAGAAAGAAGCTTTTGATAAAGGGAAGGATGTTGGACATTAAATCAGCTTCTAAGAGATTTCAGAATTTTGTAATTGTGGGAATTTTTTTAAAATTTAAATATTTGAGGCTTTGAGGTTAAGGGAAGGACAAGATGACCTTTTAAGATGATTTCCATGACTTCAATTAAAAGGCTGCATTACAAAAAGAAGACAGGACATCCATTATTCACCAAGACGGATTGTGTAGATAGGAGAAGCAAAAATAAGTACAAAAGGCAGACAAATGTGGCATCTCTTCCTGAAGTTATTTACTAATTTGTATAAATGCTTTCTTCATGTGACAATGAAGGAAGTGCCTTTTCTCTCTATTTTACACACACACACTTATGCATAAATAAGTAGATATATACACACTTCAAAGAAATGAGAAAATAATCCTTTCCCCTAATAAGAACTTTTCTTCTCAAGAACTTTTCTGATTTGTATGAGATGAAATCTCTCACCTTATATTAACACAGAAATAAAAAAGAAAACCTTAGAGCTGACGATTTAACCCTTCAGTCGCACTGTGGGAAAGTTTGAAATTGAGAATATAGAAAAAAGTTTTTAAACTTCAGTGTTTATAGAAACTACCCACAGGTTTATTAAATGTGTACATCCACGGCTTAAGCCCTCAGAGATTCTGATTCAGATGAACCCAGGGATCTGCATTTTTAGCAACAGTTCAGGTAATTGTGATGCTGGTTTCTGAGGACCACAATGGCAGGAACAATGGTCTAGAAATCTTGGTTCTGGTTCATTTATACATTTATTCAATATATTTTCTAGTAGCTGTATATAGTTAAGTTAGAGATTAATTAAGTTATAAAATCATCATGGGACTAAGAATTTGAAGATGGAGGAATAGGATGGGGAGACCACTTTTTCCACCACAAATTCATCCAAAGAACATTTGAACGCTGAGTAAATTCCACAAAACAACTTCTGAATGCTGGCAGAGGACATCAGGCACCCAGAAAAGGAGCCCATTGTCTTCGAAAGGAGGTAGGAAAAAACATAAAAGATAAAAAGAGAGACAAAAGAGGTAGGGATGGAGCTCAGTCCCGAGAAGGAAGTCCTAAAAAAGAGAGAAGTTTCCAAACACCAGGAAACACTCTCACTGCCGAGTCTGTGGCGAGCCTTGGAACCACAGAGGGTGACATAACCAGGAGGAAAAATAAGTAAATAATTAAAACCCACAGATTACATGCCCAATTGTAACTCCCAGTGGAGAACCAGCCCAGACGCCTGCATCTGCCACTAGCAAGCGGGGCCTGAGCAGGGAGGCGCGAGCTGCATTGCTTAGAGTAAGGACCAGGCCTGAATGCCCAGAGGGCAATCTGAGGGAACTAACTTGGGCTAGCAAACCAGACTGTGGGATAGGTACCATGTGAAAAGCCCTAACCTAAGACACCACAGGCCCGCTCACAGAACAAAGGACTTAGCAGAGCTAGCCGGCTGCAGACCAGCCCACCCCCGACTCTGGTGACGGGCAGGCGAGCCCAGCCAGAGCTGTAAGTGGGCAGTCGCAGCACCAGAGAGGCATCATCTACCAAACTGCAAGCAGGCTACATTGCTAAACAAGACTTCTCGGGATTCTGGACAGTTAACATCTGCCTGAGAAGGTGTGCCTGTTGTACACCCAGAAAACCAAGTGGCAGGGACAGGGGAGGTGATAAGTCACAGCAACCATGTTTGCCAAACACCTGGTCACCTGAGCTGCTTGGACCTGGAAAGGGCACAAACACAGGCCCAACTGAGTCTGAGCCTCTGAGGACTAGCGGAGTACCTGAACCTGAGCGGCTTAGACCTGGGAAATGCATACAACCCAGAGTCGGCCTCCGACAGTTCCTGGCAGAGCGACCTAGAGACTAAGCAGGGTAGACAGGGAAAGCACACACGCTGTGAGTGGGGGCAAACCCAGTGTGGCCAATACACTGTAAGCACACGCCAGTGTTATTTGTTTACAGCGTCCCTCCCTCCCCATGACTGAACAAATGAGCCTAAAAAAGTGTCCACCACTGCCCTCTTGTGTCAAGGAGGAAATTAGACACTGAAGAGACCAGCAAGCAGAAGAAGCTAAAACAGAGGGAACCTTCTCGGAAGTGACAGGTGTAATAGCTTAAAACCCTGTAGTTAGTACTGACTACATAGGGAGGGGCCTATAGATCTTCAGAAATATAAGCGGGATCAAGGAACTATCTGAAAATGAACTGACCTCACACTGCCCACAACACCACCAGAGAAAGTCCTAGATATATTTTTACTATTTTTACTATCGTTCTTTAATTTTTAATTTTTTTTTAAATTTTTAAGCCCTCTATTACTCCTTTAATTTTCATTTTTATAACCTACTATTACTTTGCAAAAAAAAAGAGAGAGACCCTATTTTTTTAAAGCAAACTTCATATATATATACTTTATAATTTTTGTGACTTTTTTTCTTTAATACTGTATTTTTGAAAATCCAACCTCTACTCTAGATTTTTAATCTTTGGTTTTTGGTATTTGTTATCAATTTTGTACCTTTAAGAATCTTCAGTACCCAATCTTCAGTACCCATTTTTACTTGGGAGCAAGATTACTGGCTTGACTGCTCTCTCCTCCTTTGGACTCTCCTTTCTCTCCACCAGGTCGCCTCTATCTCCTCCCTCCCCCTCCTCTTCTCTACCCAACTCTGTGAATCTCTTTGTGTGTTCCAGAGGTGGAGAACACTTAGGGAACTGATTACTGGCTGGATCTGTCTCTCTCCTTTTGATTCCCTCCTTTATTCTCCTGGCCACCTCTGTTTCCTTCCTTCCTCTTCTCTTCTCTGTGTAACTCCATGAACATCTCTGAGTGGTTCAGACTGTGGAGCACACATAAGGAAGTGATTACTGGCTAGCTTGCTCTCTCCTCTTGATTCCACCTCATCTCATCCTTGTCACCTCTATCTCCCTCCTCCCTCTTCTCTTCTTCGTATAACTCTGTGAACCTCTTTGGGTGTCCCTCACTGTGGAGAAACTTTTCATCTTTAACCTAGATGTTTTATCAGCAGTGCTGTATAGATGGAGAAGTCTTGAGGTTACTGTAAAAATAAGACTGAAAACCAGAAGCAGGAGGCTTAAGTCCAAATCCTGAGAACACCAGAGAACTCCTGACTACAAGGAACATTAATCGACAGGAGCTCATCAAACACCTCTATACCTACACTGAAACCAAGCACCACCCAAGAGCCAACAAGTTCCAGAGCAAGACATATCATGAAAATTCTCCAGCAACACAGGAACGTAGCCCTGAGCTTCAATATACAGGCTGCCCAAAGTTACTCCAAACCCATTGACATCTCATAACTCATTACTGGACACTTCATTGCACTCCAGAGAGAAGAAATCCAGCTCCACCCACCAGAACACCGACACAAGCTTCCCTAACCAGGTAACCTTGACAAGCCACCCATACAACCCCCATCCACAGCGAGGAAACTCTACAATAAAGAGAATGCCACAAACTGCCAGAATACAGAAAGGCCACCCCAAACTCAGCAATATAAACAAGATGAAGAGAAAGAGGAATACCCAGCAGGTAAAGGAACAGGATAAATGCCCAGCAAACCAAACAAAAGAGGAAGAGATATGGAATCTACCTGATAAAGAATTCCGAATAATGATAGTGAAAATGATCCAAAATCTTGAAAACAAAATGGAATCATAGATAAATAGCCTGGAGACAAGGATTAACAAGATGAAAGAAAGGTTTAACAAGGACCTAGAAGAAATAAAAAAGAGTCAATATATAATGAGTAATGCAATAAATGAGATAAAAAACACTCTGGAGGGAAGAAATAGTAGAATAATGGAGGCAGAAGATAGGATTAGTGAAGTAGAAGATAGAATGGTAGAAATAAATAAATCAGAGAGGAAAAAAGAGAAATGAATGAAAAGAAATGAGGACAACCTCAGAGACCTCTGGGACAATGTTAAATGCCCCAGCATCGAATCATAGGAGTCCCAGAAGAAGACAAAAAGGAAGACCATAAGAAACTACTTGAGGAGATAATAGTTGAAAACTTCCCTGAAATGGGGAAGGAAATAATCACCCAAGTCCAAGAAACACAGAGAGTCCCAAACAGGATAAACTCAGGGCGAAACACCCTAAGACACATATTATCAAATTAACAAAGATCAAACACAAAGAACAAATATTAAATGCAGCAAGGGAAAAACAAAAATAACACACAAGGGGATTCCCATAAAGATAACAGCTGATCTTTCAATAGAAACTCCTCAGGCCAGGAGGGAATGGCAGGACACACTTAAAGTGATGAAAGAAAATAACCTACAGCCCAGGAACTCATTCAAATATGGAGGAGAAATCAAAAACTTTACAGACAAGCAAAAGCTGAGAGATTTCAGCACCACCAAACAAGCTCTCCAACAAATACTAAAGGATCTTCTCTAGACAGGAAACACAAAAAGGGTGTATAAATTCAAACCCAAAACAATAAAGTAAATGGCAATGGCATCATATTTATCAATACTTACCTTAAACATAAATGGGTTGAATGCCCCAACCAAAAGACAAAGACTGGCTGAATGGATACAAAAATAAGACTTCTTTATATGTTGTCTACAAGAGACCCACTTCAAAACAAGAGACACACACAGACTGAAAATGAAGGGCTGGAAAAAGATATTCCATGCAAATAGAGACCAAAAGAAAGCAAGAGTAGCAATATTCATATCAGACAAAATAGACTTTATAACAAAGGCTGTGAAAAGAGACAAAGAAGGACACTATATAATGATCAAAGGATCAATCCAAGAAGAAGATACAACAATTAAAATATATATGCATTCAACATAGGAGCACTGCAATATGTAAGACAAATGCTAAGCATGAAAGGGGAAATTAACAATTAAACAATAATAGTGGGAGACTTTAATACCCCACTCACACCTATGGATAGATCAACTAAACAGAAAATTAACAAGGAAACACAAACTTTAAATGATACAATAGACCAGTTAGACCTAATTGATATCTATAGGACATTTCACCACAAAACAATGAATTTCACCTTTTTCTCAAGCACACACGGAACCTTCTCTAGGATAGATCACATCCTGGGCCCTAAATGTAGCCTTGGTAAATTTAAAAAAAAAAAAAATTGAAATCATTCCAAGCATCTTTTCTGACCACAATGCAGTAAGATTAGATCTCAATTACAGGAGAAAAACTATTAAAAATTCCAACATATAGAGGTTGAACAACGTGCTCCTGAATAACCAACAAATCACAGAAGAAATCAAAAAAGAAATCAAAATATTCATAGACATGAATGAAAATGAAAACACAACAACCCAAAACCTGTTGAACACTGAAAAAGGAGTGCTAAGGGGAAGGTTCATTAGCAATACAGGCATACCTCAAGAAAAAAAGTCAAATAAATAACCTAACTCTACACCTAAAGCAACTAGAAAAGGAAGAAATGAAGAATCCCAGGGTCAGTAGAAGGAAATAAATCTTAAAAATTAGGGTAGAAATAAATGTAAAAGAAACAAAAGAGACCATAGCAAAAATCAACAAAGCCAAAAGCTGGTTCTTTGAGAGGATAAATAAAATTAATAAACCATTAGCCAGACTCACCAAGAAACAAAGGGAGAAAAATCAAATCAATAAAATTAGAAATGAAAATAGAGAGATCACAAAAGACAACACAGAAATACAAGGGATCATAAGAGACTACTATCAACAATTATATGCCAATAAAATGGACAACGTGGAAGAAATGGACAAATTCTTAGAAAAGTACAACTTTCCAAAACTGAGCCAGGAAGAAATATAAAATCTTAACAGACCCACCACAAGCATGTAAATTGAAACTATAATCAGAAATCTTCCAGCAACAAAAGCCCAGGTCCAGGCAGCTTCACAGCTTAATTCTACCAAAAATTTAGAGAAGAGCTAACACCTATCCTGCTCAAATTCTTCCAAAAAATTGCAGAGGAAGATAAACTTCCAGACTCATTCTATGAGGCCACCATCACCCTAATACCAAAACCTCACAAAGATGCCACAAGAAAAGAAAACTACAGGCCAATATGACTGATGAACATAGATGCAAAAATCCTTAACAAAATTCTAACAATCAGAATCCAACCACACATTAAAAAGATCATACATCATGACCAAGTGGGCTTTATCCCAGGGATGCAAGGGTTCTTCAATATCCACAAATCAATCAATGTAATACACCACATTAACAAATTGAAAAAGAAAAGCCATATAATTATCTCAATAGATGCAGAGAAAGCCTTTGAAAAAATTCAACATCCATTTATGATAAAAACCCTCCAGAAACAGGACTAGAAGGAACATACCCCAACATAATAAAAACTATGTGTGGCAAACTTACAGCAAACATTATCCTCAATGGTGAAAAATTGAAAGCATTTCCCCTACAGTCAGGGATAAAAAAAGGGTTCCCACTTTCACTGCTACTATTCAACATAGTTTTGGAAGTTTTGGCCACAGCAATCGGAACAGAAAAAGAAATAAAAGGAATCCAAATTGGAAAATAAGAAGTAAAACTCTCACTGTTTGCAGATGACATGATCCTCTACATAGAAAACCCTAAAAACTCCACCAGAAAATTACTAGAGCTAATCAATGAATATGGTAAAGTGGCAGGATATAAAATCAACACACAGAAATCCCTTGCATTCCTATACACTAATAATGAAAAAATAGAGAAATTAAGGAAACAATTCCATTCACCATTGCAACAAAAAGAATAAAATACTTAGGAATATATCTACCTAAATAAACTAAAGACCTATATATATAAAACTATAAAACACTGGTGAAATAAATCAAAGAGGACACTAACAGATAGAGAAATATACTGTGTTCATGGGTCAGAAGAATCAATATAGTGAAAATGAGTATACTACCCAAAGAAATCTATAAACTCAATGCAATCCCTGTCAAGCTACCAATGGTATTTTTTCACGGAGCTAGAACAAATAATTTCACAATTTGTATGGAAATACAAAAAACGTTGACTAGCCAAAGCAATCTTGAGAAAGAAGAATGGAACTGGAGGAATCAACCTGCCTGACTTCAGGCTCTACTACAAAGCCACAGTCATCAAGACAGTATGGTACTGGCACAAAGACAGAAATATAGATCAGTGGAACAAAATAGAAAGCCCAGAGATAAATCCACCTAGGGACATCTTATCTTTGACAAAGGAGGCAAGAATATACAATGGAGAAAAGACAATCTCTTTAACAAGTGGTACTGGGAAAACTGGTCAACCATTTGTAAAAGAATGAAACTAGATTTCTTTCTAACACCATACACAAAAATAAACTCAAAATGGTTTAAAGAACTAAATGTAAGACCAGAAACTATAAAACTCATAGAGGAAAATATAGGCAAAACACTCTCTGATGTAAATCACAGCAGGATCCTCTATGACCCACCTCCCAGAATATTGGAAATAAAAGCAAATATAAACAAATAGCATCTAATTAAAATTAAAAGCTTCTGCACAACAAAGGAAACTATCAGCAAGGTGAAAAGACAGCCTTCAGAATGGGAGAAAACAATAGCAAGCGAAGCAACTGACAAAGAATTCATCTCAAAAATATACAAGCAACTCCTGCAGCTCAATTCCAGAAAAATAAATGACCCAATCAAAAAATGGGCCAAAGAACTAAATAGACATTTCTCCAAAGAAGACATACAGATGGCTAACAAACACATGAAAAGATGCTCAACATCACTCATTATCAGAGAAATGCGAATCAAAATCACAATGAGGTACCATTTCACACCAGTCAGAATGGCTGCGATCCAAAAGTCTATAAGCAATAAATGCTGGAGAGGGTGTGGAGAAAAGGGAACCCTCCTACACTGCTGGTGGGAATGCAAACTAGTACAGCCACTATGGAGAACAGTGTGGAGATTCCTTAAAAAACTGGAAATAGAACTGCCTTATGACCCAGCAATCCCACTGCTGGGCATACACACCGTGGAAACCAGAATTGAAAGAGACAGGTGTACACCAATGTTCATGGCAGCACTGTTTACAATAGCCAAGACGTGGAAGAAACCTAGATGTCCATCAGCAGACGAATGGATAAGAAAGCTGTGGTACATTACACAATGGAGCCATTAAAAAGAATAAATTTGAATCAGTTCTAATGAGGTGGATGAAACTGGAGCCTATTATACAGAGTGAAGTAAGCCAGAAAGAAAAACACCAATACAGTATACTGTTACTGCTAAGTCACTTCAGTCGTGTCCGACTCTGTGTGACCCCATAGACGGCAGCCAACCAGGCTCCCCCATCCCTGGGATTCTCAAGGCAAGAACACTGGAGTGGGTTGCCATTTCCTTCTCCAATGCATGAGAGTGAAAAGTGAAAGTGAAGTCGCTCAGTCATGTCCGACTCTTAGCAACCCCATGGACTGTAGCCCACCAGGCTCCTCCATCCAGGGGATTTTCCAGGCAAGAGTACTGGAGTGGGGTGCCTTTGTCTTCTCCACCAATACAGTATACTAACAAATAGATATGGAATTTAGAAAGATGGCAATGATAACCTTGTATGTGAGACAGCAAAAGAGGCATAGATATATAGAATAATATTTTGAACTCTGTAGGAGAGGGAAAGGGTGGGATGATTTTGGAGAATGGCATTGAAACATGTATATTATCATATGTGAAATGAATCGCCAGTCCAGGTTCGATGCATGATACAGGATACTCAGTGCTGGTGCACTGGGATGACCCAGAGGGATGGTATGGGGAGGGAGGTGGAAGGAGGGTTCAGGATAGGGAACACATATACACCCGTGGTGGATTCATGTTGATGTATTGCAAAACCAATACAATATTGTAAAGTGAAAAAATAAAATAAACTGAACTAAAGGTCAAAAAAAAATCACCATGGAAAAATCATTTGTAATCAAAATTGTCCCTGAAACTCCCAAACATTGCTCGTAAGTTAGAGTGTGATGTGTATACTAATATAAAAACACACTATGGTCTAAGAAATGCTTAGATAATCCAAGATACTTTTAACTGAAATCAGTTCCATTTGCCAAAGCACAATTATTCACACAAAACCACCATAAAGCTATAATAATTAATTTCTAATTTAATATTAGCCCTATGTAACAGGGAGGCCTGGAGTGCTGTGTTTCATGGGGTCACAAAGAGTCCACCACAACTGAGTGACTCAACTGAACTGAACCATATATGTTAACAATTCTAAATGTGGTTGTGAGACTTAAATGAGATAATAAATGTGGAAATATCAAATACAAGGTTGGATGTCCAATGCTTTCTAAATTTCAAATTAGACTTTGCCTAGTTACTACCACAACAACTTTTTCTTTGAAAACTATGGAGAAGAACTTGATGAACAGATTCTCAAAACTCAAAATCTGTGCTCCCAAACATAATCTCCCTTTCTCCATTAGCTCTTTAATGCAATAAGAGATTTGTTTCATGATATTTTAGGCACAGAGTTAGATGATAAAAGCGTGAATTAAATGCAGTATGGTAGAAAGCAACAAAACATTGTAAAGCAATTTGCCTCCAATTAAAAAATAAATTTAAAAAATAGATAAATAAATGCTGCTTGATATGACTTGCCTGTCACAACAATCTATGGGAAATTCCTAAAGAGATGGGCACACCAAACCACCCAATCTGTCTCCTGAGAAACCTGTATGTGGATCAAGAAGCAACAGTTATGATAGGACAAGGAATAACTCGCTGGTTCAAAATTGGGAAAGGAGTACAACAAGGTTATGTATTGTCACCCTGCTTATTTAAATTCTATGCAGAATACATCATACAAAATGCCAGGCTGGATGAGTCACAAACTGGAATCAAGATTGCCAGGAGAAATATCAACATCCTCAGATATGCACATGATAACATTCTAATGGCAGCAATTGAAGAGGAACTAAAGAAACTCTTGATAAGAGTGAAAGAGGAGAGTAAAAAAAAAAAAAAACCGGCACAAAACTCAGCATTCAAAAAACCTAAGATCATGGCATCCAGTCACATCACTTTATGGCAAAAAAGGGGGAAAAGTGGAAGCAGTAACAGATTATATTTTCTTGGTTTCCAAAATCACTGTGGATGGTTATTGCAGCCATGAAATTGAAAGATGCTTGCTCCATAGTAGAAAAGCCATGACAATCCTAGATAGTGTATTAAAAAGCAGACACATCACTTTGCCAAAAAATGTCCACATAGTCAAAGCTTTGGGTTTTCTAGCAGTCATATACGGATATGAGAATTGAGCCATAAAGAAGGCTGAGCACTGAAGAACTGATGCTTTCAAATTGTGGTGCTGGAGAAGGTCTTGAGAAGGTCATGCTTCTATATAGATTTAGGCTTCTCTGGTGGCCCAGATGGTAAAGAATCTGTCTGCAATGAAGGTTCAATCCCTGGGTCAGGAAGATTTCCTGGAGTAGGGCATGGCAGCCTACTCCAATAAGCTTATCTGGAGAATCCCATGGACAGAAGAGCCTTGTTGACTACAGTTCATGGGTTGCAAAGAGTCAACATAACTGAGTAACTAACACATATGATTTTTACATTCCTCTTTGTTGCATTTTATCCCCGGTTACAAACATCAGCTGACCACTTATAGTACCCCTTCAAGTAATTCATTTCATCATTCTGAACCAGATATCACAAGATAATACAGAAAATTGGTTAAACTCATGTTTATGAAAATCATTCACACCTGGATTTAAAATTGGCTCTTACCTTCAGTAACTGTGCAAGCATTTATTAAACTTTTTAAAGTTATTTTTCTTAATTTAAATGAGCAAAATATTACATACCCCTCATAAGTTTTGAAGAAATAAAATACTGTATATAAAGAACTTAGTATGATATCTGGTATAAAGTAAACACTAACAAAGTCATAGATGTTAGTTCAGTTGTCCTCATACTGAAATGATCATTGTTACCCCTCCTAAAGCTACCTTCTAATTTTTGCTTATATAAAACTCAAAAACAAGTCATAAAAAACTGCAAAAGTGGATTGTCAGCAATTCATTAATTAGACTCCTGTTCATACATGTTAACAATAAAGCTCGTCTAATTAAACAAAAGTCTCTAAATTATTCAGATAAATTGTATTTATATATTCAGTTCACTTCAGTCTCTCAGTCGTGTCCGACTCTTTGCGACCCCGTGAATTGCAGCATGCCAGACCTCCCTGTCCATCACCAACTCCCGGAGTTCACTCAGACTCACGTCCATCGAGTCCGTGATGCCATCCAGCCATCTCATCCTCTGTCGTCCCCTTCTCCTCCTGCCCCCAATCCCTCCCAGCATCAGAGTCTTTTCCAATGAGTCAACTCTTCACATGAGGTGGCCAAAGTACTGGAGTTTCAATTTAGCATCATTCCTTCTAAAGAAATCCCAGGGCTGATCTCCTTCAGAATGAACTGGTTGGATCTCCTTGCAGTCCAAGGGACTCTCAAGAGTCTTCTCCAACACCACAGTTCAAAAGCATCATTTCTTTGGCGCTCAGCCTTCTTCACAGTCCAACTCTCACATCCATACATGACCACAGGAAAAACCATAGCCTTGACTAGATGGACCTTAGTTGGCAAAGTAATAATGCCTGCTTTTCAATATGCTATCCAGGTTGGTCATAACTTTTCTTCCAAGGAGTAAGTATCTTTTAATTTCATGGCTGCAATCACCATCTACAGTGATTTTGGAGCCCCCCCAAAATAAAGTCTGACACTGTTTCCACTGCTCCCCATCTATTTTCCATGTTACAGATATTTAAATTGCACATATCACATTTTTCATATAGGAAGCAGGTTTTAGAGAAGCATTTCTTTTTCATTAATAAGTGATTATTTCTCTTAAAGTAATTTCACTTAAGAAATAAATCTGATAATAGTCTGCCCTGTTCCTAAAAAAAATGCATTTATTCATTAGCATTAATAATGACATGGCTTTAATTGCATAAACTATGATGGAACTCAAACAGAGAATATAAGCCAGTGGCATTCTGAATTGTCTTTTCAGGCCCATTAAGTAAGTTCTTTTTTTTTTAATATTTTAAAGTTTATTACAAAAGAAGATATTCTCCCAAGTATGTAAGACCAAAATATTTTCACAAGTTAAGGTTTCAAAGATTGCTTTTACAACAAAGAAAATTGAAGAAAATACTTCAGAATTACCTTAATAAATTACATAATTTCTAATGCTTATTTGGCATGAACAATGAAAAGTGAACTCTATTATTCATTCTTATTTTAAAAAGGGGTGTTTACAATGTTTATATAGTCTGGTTGCTCTGGAGTTTGCATATATGCACCTTGCCTCTTTTCATAAAATTAGCAAATATCAGTATCCACTAAATCTAATTTGAGTGCAACTTAATCATTAAAGATTTAGAAAGCAACTCATGATATTTTAGTGCTCTAGGTTATGATTTAAAAATCAGTAATTATTATAACTGGAAATTTCTATTTAATAGACTCTTAAAGAGCATTGTTCTTAAGTCTAGTTTCTCATTTTTACTTATTTCTCTTTTTTTTTTTTTTTCTTTCCCCATCAGTATTCTAAACTCATTAATTCCCATGGACTCAGGAAACCGAGTCCTGAATTCTTTGGTTTTTAACATTTCCGTCAAGCTTTATTCAAGGGTTCCTTTCATTCCTACTATAACCACATTAAAGAGTTCTTCAATTTTGAACAAATCAAAGAGGAAAGAAAAGCTTTTAATTGTCTTTCTCTTCCACCGCTCACTGGTTTTTGAGCAGTGACAAAACCCTCCTGGACATGATATATGCCCATTATTTCTCCACAACATCAACCCATCTATTATCTTTTCAATACACTATATCTGTTTGCTTTTCCAGAATCTTCTTTCTCAAAAGTTCCTATTCTTATCACTGCTTTTATCTGCCAAAAGCACTGCTATTGTTTCCTGTTCAATAATCTGCAATTCCCTATTGCCCACTACATCAAGTGCAAACTTTTCTGTCTAGCTTTCAAGACTTGCCGTGACCTAATTGAACCTATTCTATCAAGGATGAAGAAGCAGTCACTCTCTAAAATACACACACAGTTACAGTCAAGCCAGTATTTTCAACATCCACTCTGCACATGTTTCTTTCTTAAACTGTCCCTTTCTTAATGGTCTTTCGTTCTAGGATTGTTGTTGTTGTTTTGTCACTAAGTTGTGTCTGGCTCTTTTGCAACCCCATGGACTGTAGCCCGCCAGGCTCCTCTGTCCATGGGATTTTCCAGGCAAGAATACTAGAGTGAATTGCCATTCTCTTCTCTGGGGGATCTTCCCAACCCAGGCATCAAAAGTGCATCTCCTCCATTGGCAGGCAGGGTTTTTACCACCGAGTCACCTGGGAAGCCTATTCCTTATCAATTTATATCTAAATTACCTTCTTGGCCAGGATGATGCATTATCTTCAAGGGCACCAACTTTTACTCAAGTTCTCAATTACATTTTATTCTCTTGAATTTATGCAATATTTAATTGTTTTCTACTTGTTTTTATACCAATGAACTTCTAATTTTTTTTAACCAAATGATGTAAATAATGACTTTTATCCATTCTTTCATTCTTCCTTTCATCTACAAGAACCCTGGAGTCCACATAGTTAGAGTGACAAATTTGTTAGTTCCACAGGCTATGTACACTAGGGTCATCATTTATATAGACAAAGATATGAAGGTGACTCCCTAGATTGTTAAGGAAAGAAGCCCACACTATAATAAAAATGGCCTGATAATCACAGAAAATGAATATTTTCTGTGTAAAAGACTGTTATTGAAGTTGAAACTCCAGTACTTTGGCCAAATGATGTGTAGAGCTGACTCATTGGAAAAGACCCTGATGCTGGCAAAGACTGAAAACAGAAGGAGAAGGGGGTGGCAGAGGATGAGATAGGTAGATAGCATCACAGACTCAAAGGACACGAATTTGAGCAAACTCCAGGAGACAGTGGAGGACAGAGGAGCCTGATGGCTCCAGTTCATAGGGTCACAAAGAGTTGGACAGGATTAGCAACTGAACAACAACAACAGTAATAATCATAGAAATTTATCTCAATACATTTCTTATTTTAAAAAAATGTTCTGTTTTGGGGTCAAAGTACATTATAGATGAAACATTGCTATATAGGGCTTTTCTGGTTGCTCAGGGGTAAAGAATCAACCTGCCAAAGCCTGTAATGCAGGAGACGTGGGTTCGATCCCTGGGTCGAGAAGATACCATGGAGAAGAAAATGGCAACTCATTCCAGTACTCTGGCCTGGGAAATCTCATGGACAGAGGAGCCTGGCAAGTTATAACCCTTGGGGTCATAAACAGTCAGACACAACTTAGCAACTAAACAACAAATTGTTATATAATTACAAATATTCAAATATATAAAAGGATCTATATGCACACACATCTCTGTACGTGTTTCTGTTTCAATATCCATGGGTTCAAAACTTAGAAACCTAAATAATATACTAAATTAAAGATCCTTCAACATTGAATCTTAAGAATTTGTAAATTCTGAGCATGGGTCAATAGCTACTGCAACCTCTGCTCCCAACATAGAGTCACTCATACTATAAAGATGGTTTGTTGAAAAATTACTCTCATATTCCTTCTTTGTAGATTGAAATTATTTCTATCAGGAAATTATAGGATCCTCAACTTATTCTTCCTATTCAACTCATCTCAGGTTCAGAAAGAGTACTATGTGTATCTATCCGCAATCAGTGATTTAGAAGAAATTTAAAAATATACCAAAGTCTTAGGAGCCTTGTACTATAAGAAATTCTAGTGATCTAAGAGAATTGATGGTTTCCTAGGTGAGCAATTTTCTGCCAAAAAGTATCTTATGCATAAAAGGAAATAAATTCCATTGGTTATAACAATAAATCACACACACAATTTTAAAGTACTTATCTCTCTAAAAATTATATATACTTGTTTTTTGCCAACTATTTGGAAATATAAACCACAAATGTATCTGGACTTGGGTTCATTTTCTTAAAACAGAATTTGGCATCAATTTTTACATTTTCTGGTAAAGCAAGGCAGGTTTGAATTAGCATTTCCAACTCTAATAATATGAATACATTATATTGATAGTGCTATTAGAATACAGACAGGAAAATGGTAGTCTCATTATAACTATTCATAAAGATAATGCATATCATTTTCTAGTATTTGAGGGAGTATCTTTTGATATATGCATTTGAATTCAAGGAGATATATGCCTGTATAAGGATTATATCACAACCTTTTTATGTTTTGTTCTATTGTATGAATTTTATTGAAGATATTATTTTATAGAGTATAATTCTTTTCATAATGCATTAACATTTCAAATAAGGAACACATTGTGTCTCTTCATGGGACTCAGTCTATTTTTTTACAAGAAAAAGAAAAAAATGGAGGAAAACTTTTTATCTTATGTTAATCCAGAAAAGTCAAAAGAAAAATAGAATCTTTAACTTGTTCCTGAAAAGAAAATTCTGTTTCTGGGAGGGTCTGGTTCAGGGATAAATAAGGACATTCTTGTTCTGGGAGGCAGGCTGTTTCCTCTCAGATATAAGTGATCCAATGAGTATAAAGGAGATTATTAAAGGGAAAAAAATTTGGCCTGTCATGAGGCTAAAGTAATGGCTCAGACCTCCTGCTATTTAGAGCCTGCATTTATGCTCTGACGTTGAGTGTCTGTCAGTAGGGCGTGGGCAGTTGGGAAAAAAGGAGACAATCAGAGGAAACAGGAATTCAGGGACGCTTCAGAGCAGAAAATGATCTGCCTTCTACACATGCACAAAAAAGGGAAGATTGCTTTTAAATTAATATAATGTTTTCTGTAGCAACTCTTTCTCCAATTCACCAGCTCTTAATTGCTTATTTTTCCCCTTTGGCTAGTTGAGTTTTCTCCAGTTTTGCACAGTACAAAAATAAAAACAAACCTAGGCATTCATGTAGTATTCATCTCTTGAAAATAAATGAGCATCACCTAATGATATGCCTTCTAATGAATTCATCAATTTAGCATATATTTCTATTGGAAATTACAACATGTCACTATGAAAAATGCCATTTATTTACAAAGCAAATGGTTGATATTCCAAATAGACTTATTAGAGAAAGTAAAGATATTCCACCACTTGAAATTCCATAAAGTGAGCGACCCACCAGATCTTGGTAGTATGGAAACAAACTGCAATCAATTTTGTAGAAGCTTTATATTCAAATGCAGCTAAAGTGTCAGACCTTAGCTTCAGGTCAACTTCAATGTAGCATTTATTAATAATACTAAAACCCACAAAAACCTGAATAAATAACATGCATTTTCTTCCTAGGATCTCAAAGTGCTTCTCGTAAATTATCTAATTTATTCTCATGACACATTTCTTTAAGGAAAAGAAGGCAAAAACTTTAGGCAATCTTAATGTACACTTTACCAAACAACCTCGAGAGGATCTTGGGACATTCTGGCACTGAAACCTGAAGGCTTTTAGCCAACTGGCTACATGCCTGGTGGTCCTGTAGCTGGGCTTTCTAATGGACATCTTGGGGCTGGGGAACGGTTGGCTTTATAGGGAGGGTGGAATAGGTGATTACCCAAGAGATGTTACTTAAGAGATTTTACTTAAGACATGTGTACTTAAGAGATTCTTGGGATATAAGTTGAGGTTTGGCAACAATACCCTACTTAAGTGTAATACTGCCTTACAGCTTACACTTTCACTTAGGAATATCTATAAAAATCTTAGCATACATTATTTCACCAGTACTTTGATTAATTGTGAGCTTATAATAGAAGAAAAATAGGGAATATAAAGTTAGCATTTTCATAAGACTTTCATAATCAGCGTGTTAATTACCAAGGATATTCAGGCATAGACAGAACTTCAGGATTCCAAAAAGGTAGCAGGAAATCCAGGAAGGAGTACAGAAGTAAAGGGAAGATTTATCAAAAGGAAAAGTAATGAAGACAAACTGAGATATTTTTCATAATACTGCATATCATTGGAGCTAAAAATGACAGGCCCATAGCTCTGGGTTTTGTAGATTGTTCCAGATTTTATTCTTTAGCACTAAATGATTTGTGTGCATGCTTAGTTACACAGTTGTGTCTGACTCTTTGTGACCCCAAGAACTGTAGCCCGCCAGGCTTCTCTGTCCATGGGATTTCCCAGGCAAGAATACTGGAGAGGGTTGCAATTTCCTCTTTCAGAGAATCTTCCTGACCTAGGAATTGAACCAGTACCTCTTGCATCTCCTGCACTGGCAGGCAGATTCTTTACTGAGCCACCTGGGAAGTACACTAGACTACTTATCTACAATTGCTATAGAGACTTGCTGTTTTAAGACAGAAACAAATACATAAGAAAATTCAGGAGTCTCCAAACAATTCTAGTTTACCCTCTGGGCCCCAAAGCAACTTTTTGGAAGTTTGCCAGAACAGTGACACTTCTAGAGAACAGAGAAAACAGCCTGTGGTACCTACCATTCAAGAGGAATTAACTTTATATATATATATATATATATATATATATATATATATATATATATATATGTAATTAGATTACCCCAACTATTACAAAACCCTCTTGATGAAAGTGAAAGTGGAGAGTGAAAAAGTTGGCTTAAAGCTAAATATTCAGAAAAAGAAGATCATGGCATCTGGTCCCATCACTTCATGGGAAATAGATGGGGAAACAGTGGAAACAGTGTCAGACTTTATTTTTTGGGGTTCCGAAATCACTGCAGATGGTGACTGCAGCCATGAAATTAAAAGATGCTTACTCCTTGGAAGAAAAGTTATGACCAACCTAGACAGCATATTCAAAAGCAGACACGTTACTTTGCCGACTAAGGTCCGTCTAGTCAAGGCTATGGTTTTTCCTGTGGTCATGTATGGATGTGAGAGTTGGATTGTGAAGAAGGCTGAGCACTGAAGAATTGATGCGTTTGAACTGTGGTGTTGGAGAAGACTCCTGAGAGTCCCTTGGACTCCAAGGAGATCCAACCAGTCCATTCTGAAGGAGATCCATCCTGGGATTTCTTTGGAAGGAATGATGCTAAAGCTGAAACTCCAGTACTTTGGCCACCTCATGTGAAGAGTTGACTCATTGGAAAAGACTCTGATGCTGGGAGGGATTGGGGGCAGGAGAAGAAGGGGATGACAGAGGATGAGATGGCTGGATGGCATCACGGACTCGATGGACGTGAGTCTGAGTGAACTCCGGGAGTTGGTGATGGACAGGGAGGCCTGGCGTGCTGCGATTCCTGGGGTCGCAAAGAGTCGGACACGACTGAGCGACTGAACTGAACTGAACTATTACAAGATTATTTTAGGTGTTGTAAAACATTAAACCTCTAACGTTAGCCTTATTTAAACTATAGGGAGTCAACATGTGAAAGGTTAAATATAACTAAAACCAAGTCAACCTTTCCAATTAGTACAAGAAGTTTCATATTGCTATACCCTTTTTACAAAGAAGGCTGGACACCTATCCAGGAGAAAGATGTAACTTTTTTCCTATCTGTCAGAAGTTAATTTCTTAGCCCAGTGAATACACTCTGATTTTTTTTTTTCTATTTTTATGGAAAGAGCATTTCTTCTCATGCTGTCAAGACTTCCTCACACTTAATTTCCCTCAACCCCTTCCCTAAAATATTCCCCTTCTACAATTACCTGTTTTTAATTTCAAAAAAAAAAAAAAAAACAAAACTGATGCAAATTAAGCCAGAAATGGAGAAGGCAATGACACCCCACTCCAGTACTCTTGCCTGGGAAATCCCATGGATAGAGGAGCCTGGTAGGCTGAAGTCCATGGCGTTGTGAAGAGTCGGACATGACTGAGCGACTTCACTTTCACTTTTCACTTTCATGCATTGGAGAAGGAAATGCAACCCGCTCCGGTGTTCTTGCCTGGAGAATCCCAGGGACGGGGAGACTGGTGGGCTGCCATCTATGGGGTCGCACAGAGTCGGACATGACTAAAGAAACTTAGCAACAAGCCAGAAATCTCTTTAAGAAGGTTCTCCAGAGAACAGTGTGGAGATTCCTTAAAAAATTGCAAATAGAACTACCTTATGACCCAGCAATCCCACTGCTGGGCATACACACCAAGGAAACCAGAATTGAAAGAGACACATGTACCCCAATGTTCATCGCAGCACTGTTTATAATAGCCAGGACATGGAAACAACCTAGATGTCCATCAGCAGATGAATGGATAAGAAAGCTGTGGTACATATACACAATGGAGTATTACTCAGCCGTTAAAAAGAATTCATTTGATTCAGTTCTGATGAGATGGATGAAACTGGAGCCGATTATACAGAGTGAAGTAAGCCAGAAAGAAAAACACCAATACAGTATACTAACACATATATATGGAATTTAGAAAGATGGCAATGACGACCCTGTATGCAAGACAGCAAAAAAGACACAGCTGTGTATAACGGACTTTTGGACTCAGAGGGAGAGGGAGAGGGTGGGATGATTTGGGAGAATGGCATTCTATCATGTATACTATCATGTAAGAATTGAATCGCCAGTCTATGTCTGACGCAGGATACAGCATGCTTGGGGCTGGTGCATGGGGATGACCCACAAAGATGTTATGGGGTGGGAGGTGGGAGGGGGGTTCATGTTTGGGAACACATGTAAGAATTAAAGATTTTAAAATAAAATAAAATAAAATAAAATAAATCTAAAAAAAATTAAAATAAATTAAAATAAAATAAAGTCTAAAAAAAAAAGAAGGTTCTCCAGAGACAAACTCAATTCCCATTTAAAGTGTCCAATAGAATGATACACCTTTGACGGTCAGTGGAGCCTTTCTCCCAGGGGCTTCCAGATGGTTTAGTGGTAAAGAATCTTCCTGCCAACGCAGGACACAGTGGTTCAATCCCTAGGTCAGGAAGATTCCCTGGAGGAGAAAATGGCTACCCACTGCAGTATTCTTGCTAGGACTATCCCATGGACAGAGGAGCCTGGTGGGCTACCATCCATGGGGTCACAAACAGTCAGACACCACTTAGTGACTGAGTGCACAAGCGTGCACACACACACACACACCCCACAGGCTTTCTCCCAACCCCATAATAATATAATAGACTTTTAGGTAGCCATAGATTTGCATTCTCCTTCATTTCTTTGTTAGTTTTGTCACACAGAGGAACACATTTATGATTTCTGAATATAAATTAGCACACACACTGAACTGGGGGAAATCAGGGTGTTATGATGATTGAAGACTTAAGTTTAAAAAGAAGAAAATGGAACTTAAGTACTAGTTATATTACTTAGGAACTGTTGACCTCAATCAAACCATTTAAAATCGGTGAGCTTCAGTATTTTTCCCCTTGTAATACATGATAATACGTTTTGTTTTCACTATGAGACTATTAGAAGAGAAAAACATATAAATGTATATCAGAGTATTTTTAAACATAACATTTTATCAATATGAGCTTATCACATATTGATTACTCTGCTAGGCATTTCCTAGGCTATGAAACTATAGAAAGAACAGGCTCATCAAAAAAGGAGATTTAGTGAGACAAAGAAGTTAAACTGAAAATGTTAACTAATTTATGAACTTTGATTTCAGGGCAATGTTCAGCTAGGGTCATCTCTAGTATATAAACTCTATCACAAAAGTGCATTAAGAGTTGTCATAAAATTGCAAATCCCTGCAGACTTTGAAAATGACTTTCTCATAACATATCCCTTATATATGTCTGTAGTTCCTGTGCAAAGGCTTTTTTCCCCTAGTTACATAAAAATCTAAATTTGGTCTTTCTCACTTTGATATCTGGCTGTCAGTTTCTGGGACTAACTGTACTGGAACACTATCTAAGGTCATCAACAACAACATTTCCAGGTTTTTAGCATTTATCATTCCTGACATCTGTTGAGGATATCTCCTCTACTTGCTTTCAGCCCCCGTCTATTAAACTACCCAAACATTCATTTATTAGTAGCTAAACCAGGGTTAGTGAGGTTCTGCAGATATCATACGATCAGCATTCATCTAAGCATCTATGTTGATTTTTTGCCACAGAGTCCTGTGATTATTAGCTGGGATAAATCCCAAAGTATTATATTCTTCAAGGAGAACCAAAAGATGGCTTTGAACTCAAAGTAACTGAGATAGCAGAGCTTGCAGAATTAGAATTAATCTACAGGATGCATGCACTCATTTTTAGAAAGAAGACCATTCTTAGTTTCATTTTTTTAAGTAAATCTTTTTTTTTTTTTTTAATTTTTATTTTTACTTTATTTTACTTTACAATGCTGTATTGGTTTTGCCATACATTGACTTGAATCCACCACAGGTGTACATGCGTTCCCAAACATGAACCCCCCTCCCCCCTCCCTCCCCATAACATCTCTCTGAGTCATCACCGTGCACCAGCCCCAAGCATGGTGTATCTAAGAATTACACTTAAACTCGCTGGTTTCTGTAAGTTAAATATGCTTGTTTATTTTGTTTGGCAAATTTTCTTTAACTTTTTTATAATATATTTGTCCATTCTATTTACACTATCTTCCCTATAGCTCAGATGGTAAAGAATCTGCCTGCAATGCAGGAGACCTGGGTTTGATCCCTGGGTCAGGAAGATCCTCTGGAGAAGGAAATGGCAATCCACCCCAGTATTCTTGCCTGGAGAATTCCATGGCCAGAGGAGCCTGATGGGCTACAGTTTGTGGAGTTGCAAAGAATCAGACATGACTGAGCAACTAACACACACATATTTACACTATTGGTTTCTTAGAATCATAACACTTAAAGCCATCTAAGCCATTTGCCTCTTATTTTTAAAGAAACTAGTAAGACTTCAGTTCATTTCAGTTCAGTCACTCAGTTGTACTCGATCTTTGGGACCCCATGGACTGCAGCACTCCATGCTTCCCTATCCACCATCTCCCAGAGCTTGCTTAAACTCATATCCATATAGTCGGTGGGACGGTGATGTCATCCAACCATTTCATCCTCTGTTGTTCCATTCTCCTGCCCTCAATCATTCCCAGTATCAGAACCTTTTCCAATGAATCAGTTCTTCACATCAGGTGGCCATAGTATTAGAGTTTTAGCTTCAACATCAGTCCTTCCAATGAATATTCAGGGTTGATTTCCTTTAGGATTGACTGGTTTGATCTCCTTGCAGTACAAGGCATTCTCAAGAGTCTTCTCCAACACCACAGTTCAAAAGCATCAATTCTTTGGTAGTCAGCCTTGTTTATAGTCCACCTCTCACATTCATGCATGACTACTGGAAAAACCATAACTTTGACTAGACAGACCTTTGTTGGTAAAGTAATGTCTCTGCTTTTTAATATGCTGTCTAGGTTGGGTCTCAGCTTTTCTTCCAAGGAGGAAGTGTCTTTTAATTTCATGGCTTCAGTCACCATCTGCAGTGATTTTCAGTTCAGCTCAGTCACTCATTCGTGTCCAACTCTTTGCGACCCCATGAAGTGCAGCACTCCAGGCCTCCTGGTCCATCATCAACTTCTGGAGTTTACAGAAACTCATGTCCATTGAATCGCAGTGATTTTGGAGACCCCAAAAAATAAAGTCTCTCACTATTTCCATTGTTTCCCCATCTATAGTCCATGAATTGGGACCAGAGGCCATGACCTTCGTTTTCTGAATGTTGAGTTTTAAACCAGCTTTTTCACTCTCTTCTTTCACTTTCATCAAGAGGCTCTTTAGTTCTTCATTTTCTGCCATAAGGGTGATGTCAATTGCATATCTGAGGTTATTGATATTTCTTCTGCTAATCTTGATTCGAGCTTGTGGTTCATACAGCCTGGACTTTCACATGATGTACTCTGCATATAAGTTAAATAAGCAGGGTGACAATATACAGCCTTGAAGTACTCCTTTCCCAAATTTGTAACCAATCTGTTGTTCCATGTACAGTTCCAACTGTTGCTTCTTGATCTGCATACATATTTCTCAAGAGGCAGGTCAGGTGGTTTGGTATTCCCATCTCTTAAAAATTTTTCACAGTTTCTTGTGATCCACACAGTCAAAGGCTTTGGCATAGTCAGTAAAGCAGAAGTAGATGTTTTTCTGGAACTCTCTTGCTTTTTTGATGATCCAACAGATGTTGGTAATTTGATCTCTGGTCCTCTGCTCTTTCTAAATCCAGCTTGAACATATGAAGTTCACAGCTCACATACTGTTGAAGCCTGGCTTGGAGAATTTTGAACATTACTTTGCTAGCATGTGAGATGAGTGCAACTGCATGATATTTTGAACATTCTTTGTCATTGTCTTTCTTTGGGATTGGAATGAAAATTGATCTTTTCCATTCCTGTGACTACTGCTAATTTTTCCAAATTTACTGGCATATTGAGTGCAACACTTTAACAGTATCACTTGAGTGCATATCATATTGAATGCAGCACTTTAACAGCATAAGGTTTATAATGAAGCAGCCCTGAAATTAAAAGATGCTTGCTCCTTGGAAGGAAAGTTATGACCAACCGAGATAGCATATTCAAAAGCAGAGACATTACTTTGCCAACAAAGTTCCATCTAGTCAAGGCTATGGATTTTCTAGTGGCCATGTATGGATGTGAGAGTTGGATTGTGAAGAAAGCTGAGTGCCAAAGCACTGATGCTTTTGAGCTGTGGTGTTGGAGAAGACTCTTGAGAGTCCCTTGGACTGCAAGGACATCCAACCAGTCCATCCTAAAGGAGATCAGTCCTGAGTGTTCTTTGGAAGGAATGATGCTGAAGCTGAAACTCCAATACTTTGGCTACCTCATGCGAAGAGTTGACTCATTGGAAAAGACCCTGATGCTAGGAGGGATTGAGGGCAGGAGGAGAAGGGGACGACAGAGGATGAGATGCCTGGATGGCATCACTGACTAGATGGACATGAGTTTGTGTGAACTCTGGGAGTTGGTGATGGACAGCGAGGCCTGGCTTGCTGCAATTCATGAGGTCGCAAAGAGTCGGACATGACTGAGCGACTGAACTAAACTGAACTGAACTGATGACTTCCAAAAATTTGAATTTAAATTATTTCTTTATCTAGGGTTCCAAATTAATTTTGCAACTTCTAAATCAGACACATCTGAAACATTTCAATGCTATGTTCTATTTTTAGACTTTTCCACATCTCAAGAGAAATTGACAACTCATAAAGTAGTGAGTTTTCATTTACTATAGTTAAATGAAGGTTCTCCCACATTCATCTTGTTCCTTGCCGCCCTAGTCTATGATTAGTAGGGATGTGACCAAGCAGAACTGTATCCCTAGGCTACACTAAAGGAACTGCTACTCCTTACTACATCTCTACACTGTTCCTATTTTAAGATAGGATCATCAACACTTCCATTTCATTACCACTGGTTTACTTTATGTTTTGCTGACACTGCTAAACATAAAAGAGCCTGGTATTTATAGCAATGTAAAAAATTATTTTTATCACTTCAGTTATTAAAATTATTATATTAAAATGAAAATCCTACACAATAAAAGTTCTTCCTCTTTCATAAAATAATTTTAATATAAAAATGCAAAATTCTTGTGTTTTAATCCCCCTAAATATATCTTTCTTAAAAAAAAAAAAAAGACCTCAAATTAAATCCACATTTCACTAAAATTGCATTCACACATTCTTAAAAGACACAGCGCCACAGGCCATACCAAAATGCCCCCGTGTTCGATTTTGTGAGTTAATCAGTCATACATTTAACACTACAGAAACATGAGGCTGCAAAGAACCACTATGTGTCAACAACACAGCCCTGCTACCACATATATTCAGAAACTGCATCTTGTATAAAGGGAAATATAATTTACTAGGGAATACATATGTGAAAACAAGTACTTTAAATTACAGTAATTTTAAAGAGATAAAAAATTGTGCAAAATTGTTTATTAAGAAACATTTTTCCAAAGTTACAGAAGCCTATAAGCAAGCAGTGCTATCTTTGCCTACATCTGTCAGCTCTATTCATAACTCAAAGTTCTGATTCAAACTGAAAGCAAGCATCTGAGATACATAAGTAGACAAATTTTATCAAAGTATTTTCTGTCACATCCTATTATGGTGATTCTGCTACCACACAGATTCTACCATGTATCATGTAAAGTAACAAGATATCTCAGAAGTAACAATGGAACAGAACTAAACAGTATTGTTCATTCACTGTGACAACACTTGCTTTTAGCAGAGTTACCCCAAGGTTGCATTTTCTATTTATATGACACAAATATATTGGCTTTTGTTGTAACGTTCTTTTCTCTCTATAGTGTTGTAATAATCTGTGTTATATTGCTTCCTTTCATGTGATATTATATACAGATAATATTATTTATATTTGGTATAGATTTGTATCAAACTCTTCATTTTGGATTTATTTTCCTGATGACATGGAAACTATTTAAAATAAATATCCAAAGCTATCACTTATTTGGAATATTTGAAATCTTCTAGGATCCTGAAACATTTACAAATATGAGAATATGTCACTATAACTATCACACAATTGCACTCATCTCACACGCTAGTAAAGTAGTGCTCAAAATTCTCCAAGCTAGGCTTCAGCAATACGTGAATCGTGAACTTCCAGATGTTCAAGTTGGTTTTAGAAAAGGCAGAGGAACCAGAGATCAAATTGCCAAAATCCACTGGATCATTGAAAAAGGAAGAGAGTTCCAGAAAAACATCTATTTCTGCTTTATTGACTATGCCAAAGCCTTTGACTATGTGGATCACAAGTGCTGGGGGCCAGCGTGAGGAACTCTGCCCATTGCAAAAGTCATGAGGAAGGAGGCTTGGCATACGCAAAGGCGTGATCAAGCCTCAGGAAACCCCCTGTTCCCAAGCATCTACCCCCCAAACCAGAGTCTATCTACTTTACTGTTTCATGCTCTCGCCTACACCTCTGACTTTATGGGGTGCTGTTCCCCACCGGTTCTCTCAGAGAAGGAGTAAATGTGCAGCTCTAAGTCAATAAAAATTCCTGGACATGACAAGAGTGTTTCAACTTACGAACTCCTCTGAAGGTTATCTAGCCCACCAGTATGGGTTCGTCTGACCACATGTGATTGTTTAAAACACGAGATGTTTTAGACTTATTAAAGGCAAATTCTTTTGGGAAATTGTCAGTATAGTGGGTTGGTTAGGAATTATATTGGTGAAGGGTTTTTCATTTGTTGTGCCAATAATTGCTGCTAATTCCCTGCCCTGGGTGGGATAAGGGTGTCTCAGGTCAAACCTTTCTGCTAGCAAACTAGCTTGTGTGACAGGATTATCCATACTCCTGCCACTACACACATGATTGTTTACTACCTCTCAACCATAAACAGCACAGAGAGTTTTGGAGTATTTTGAGAGTCTTAATTAGCATAGGGCTTTTCTCATTGTTGAGTCAATGATTGCCACCAGGCCTCCATATCCTTAGGCACCTGGGAATATATTAATCAATGTATTTGGAATATAGAAAAGGAAATATAGTAGTTTTTAAGGTTAGCAATACTAGACTTTTTGAATTAATGAATTCGCTCTTTTGTAATAGATCACTGTACTTTGTTATAACTCACTGTGTCCTTGCTATGTAAAAATGTAACTTTATCACTGTCTTAAGACTAAATAGATCTTAAGGGGAACATTGGTGAAAGGATCTTCATTTGCTGAGCTGATGTTTGCTGCTCAATCTCCATATTCCCTGACCTTATAATGAATATAACTAGCATATAAGATAAATAAGTATTAACCTTTAAGCATATAGGAGAAATAAGTATTAACCTTTAAGATTAATCATGTTAACCTTGGGTTAAATAAATTCCTTTCTTGATTATAACTCACCACACCCTCACCCTATAGGAATTCAACTTTATTTGGAGGGTGGTGCCTGGTTTAAGAAAAAACACCCTTGGAAAAAATAAGTTTTTTGGTTATCAGAAAGAAAGAGTCGTAAAATGTCAGCAGGCCTCATGGCCAGAAGATGATGTAAAACCCCTAAGATCTTTTTTTATGTAAAGCACCTGATTTTGATAAAGGTCAGGACAGCTGACCCCTGTGTGACTCTGTATTCATCCCTATGTGTAACAAAAGGTATATAAGCAAACCCAAAAGTAAAGAAATCAGATCAGTTTCTGGAAAGACTGCTTCTCTCATGTCGTTCTTTCTTGCTCCCTGTTTTTCTGGCTGAATTCCCATCTGGAGTGTGGGTGCTCGCCATGTCTACTTACTTGTCCCGACTTTCAAGCCCACACGAGGAGCCCAAGGAGGGGCACCTTCCGATATTCAAGTGGCACCAGAGGCCCAACGTAGATGGTGCAAATTCCTTGTCTTGGAATTTTATTGGTATCCCACGTAAACCAAGTTATTCAGCCTCTTTTTCTCTCCTACTATTTTCTGGCCAAATTCCCATCTGGTGCATGGGTACCCACCAAGCCTGCTAATTTTGCCTGGGCTTCTAAGATCGGACCAGGGGGGCCTCAGTGCCTCCTCTCCTTCGGGAGAATGGGAAGAAGCCTGTGGCCTACATAGGTGGTGATTGGTATTCCATGTAAATCAAGTTATTCGGTCTCTTTTTCTCTGCTAATTTTCTAATCCCTCTCTATCTGTAATTAAATAAGTTTTTTCCAAGGACGCTGACTCCGTCCCCACCTTCGAATCACCCTGGATCCACCGGGGCTGGACCCTGGCACACAATAAACTGTGGAAAATTCTGAAAGAGATGGGAATACCAGACCACCTGACCTGCCTTTTGAGAAACCTGTACGCAGGTAAGGAAGCAACAGTTAGAACTGGACATGGAACAACACACTGGTTCCAAATAGGAAAAGGAGTACATCAAGGCTATATATTGTCACCCTGCTTATTTAACTTATATGCAGAGTACATCATGAGAAATGCTGGGCTGGAGGAAGCACAAGCTAGAATCAAGATTGCCGGGAGAAATATCAACAACCTCAGATATGCAGATGACACCACCCTTATGGCAGAAAGTGAAGAAGAACTAAAAAGCCTCTTGATGAAAGTGAAAGAAGGGAGTGAAAAAATTGGCTTAAAACTCAACATTCAGAAAACGAAGATCATGACATCTGGTCCTATCACTTCATGGGAAATAGATGGGGAAACAGTGGAAACAGTGGCTGACTTTATTTTTTAGGGCTCCAAAATCACTGCAGATGGTGATTGCAACCATGAAATTAAGACTCTTGCTCCTTGGAAGGAAAGTTTTGACCAACCTAGACAGCATATTAAAAAGCAGAGACATTACTTTGCCAACAAAGGTCTGTCTAGTCAAGGCTATGGTTTTCCCAGTGGTCATGTATGGATGTGAGAGTTGTACTATAAAGAACGCTGAGCACCGAAGAATTAATGCTTTTGAACTGTGGTGTTAGAGAAGACTCTTGAGATTCACTTGGACTGCAAGGAGATCCAACCAGTCCATCCTTAAGGAGATTGGTCCTGGGTGTTCATTGGAGTGACTGATGTTGAAGATGAAACTCCAATACTTTGGCCATCTGATGAGAAGAGCTGAATCATTTGAAAAGAATCTGATGCTGGGAATGATTGAGGGCAGGAGGAGAGGGGACGACAGAGGATGAGATGGTTGGATGGCATCACCGACTCAATGGACATGGGTTTGGGTGGACTCCAGGGGTTGATGATGGACAGGGAAGTCTGGCGTGCTGTGGTTCATGGGGTTGCAAAGAGTCAGACACGACTGAGGGACTGAACTGAACTGAACTGAACTGATTATTATAACATAATTAAATTTAATTTTGGATTCTGACATATCCAAATAAACATGCACAACTAAATCAATACCTTCTTAGAGCTCACATTCTAGAATTTCATTAATTGAATATAATCACTACATGTAAAGAAATATTTTAAGATTTTTCTAATCTTCAATTTAGAATTATTTAATACTAATCATACTTTAAATGCTCTGGAATAACAAATCATGTGTAAATGTGAATATTTATTTCAGGAAATACATGTGTTAAAGCACAACTTAATACCCTGGAGTAGTAGATCTTAGTATTAGAATTTGAGGACATATGGGCTTTCCAGAAGCATTCCAAGGGCATAATATGCCAATAATTCTGTACATGGGAACTGGAACCTGGGAATTCTAAGTCATTTAGTTGCTTTGCTTTAAACTTGGTCAAGAATGGCTTACGTCACTAGCATAGCTCCAGAGAGAAAAAGTAGTCAGCACGTACTAGTTCTCAGTGAAAGCGTTAATCACTCAGTCGTGTCCCACTCTTTGCAACCCTATGGACTATAGCCCACCAGGCTCTTCTGTCCATGGAATTCTCCAGGCAAGAATATTGAAGTGTGCAGCCATTCCCTTCTCCAGGGTATCTTCCCAACCCAGGGATGGAACCTGAGTTTCCTGCACTGCAGGCAGATTTTTACTGTCTGAGCCACTAGGGAGGCGTTTAGGTCAAGGCAAGTTTCAAATGATGATCATGATAGTACCTTACTTTAAATGTGATGCTAGCATGTCATGCACAATTATGCTTCACAAGAACATTCCAAGCACAATGAGATAAACAGTAAGAGATAAATGCTTTTTTAAAAAAATTAATGAATAGCTAAATGGGGGCATTAAATCCATCAATCCTTTCTAACAGATATGAGATATACTTATTTAGCAAATGACTTTCTTCTGACTATTCCAAAAATATTGTTAGCACTCAGGTTTCTGATTTAAGCTCTCTGCATTTTACTCATCTATATTATCTCCTTTGGGCAACCAATTCATCCGCATTCACTCTAAATCTATGCACTTAGATTTTCTCAGACTGCAGTTGCTGAAGAAACTATTAGTAGCAGTGACTTCTGTGGAAATTAAAGCCCTGGTAAATTAGTACTTCTTTACAAGGATATTCACTAAAGTCTTAAAAGTTTTATTCTATCTATATTTCTACCTAATGTTATAAAACTCCAAAACCAGTACATAATTTTTATAAGCCTTTCTGCTTCTAGGATGGTACTCTCCCTAAGCTTGATGTAATATTTTTGTTTCAATAATTTACTATTTAGTTTAGATTGAACACTCTAGATTATTGTTTCTAGATGAAGTTTCCCAACAAAGCTAGGAAACTATATTTTCTCTTTTGTTTTGGTTGAAGGACTGGCCTCAGAAGACAATTTGTTCATTCAACAAGTGTTTGATGAGGATCAGCAAATATGCCAGTTTACAAAGTAGTTATAAATGAAAATGTACTAATGAGTTCTCAGACTAGTGGTTCATGCATGTGTATGTGCTAAGTCGCTTCAGTTGTGCCCGACTCTTTGTGACCTTATGGACCATAGCCTGCCAGGCTTCACTGTCCATGGGATTCTCCAGGTAAGAATACTGGAGTGGGTTGCCATGCCCTCCTCCAGAGACTAGTGGTAAAGACTGGCATATAAACAGATTAGTTACAGTATAAATGATGCTTACTATGACAGAGGTGTACATTTAGTGCTTCAAATCATCCACCTCTGTGTAAGTCAAAGAAGCCTCACAGTAGATAATGGCACTTAAGATGACACTCAAAGGCAGTCTGCCAGGTAGAGAGGGGAACTGAATCTAAAGAGAAAAATAGCACAGCAAAAGGCACAGTTTAAGAAAATGACCATTTGTTAATGGGCAAAAACGGTATAATGACATAATGTTTACAGGGGAGAAGACAAGGGTATGACAGAGGGCAATGCACTGGAGAAAGGTAAAGATCACCAGACTCGGAAGAGGTCCGTTTGCCAGATTCAGGAATTTTTATTTACTTTTTTAAGCTACTGGAGACTATAAATTATCTTTCTAAAAGTACCTAAAGTGGGAGATGGTTAACACAAGGAAACACCAGAGCCAGGAAGCCCAAAAGATAAACAATATTAGGTAGGACAAGGTTAGAAGGGAAGAAGAGTGTTAGTTGCTCAGTAGCATCTGACTCTTTGTGACCCCATGGATTATACCTCACCAGGTGGAGGGGGTAGCCATTCCTTTCTCCAGGAGATCTTCCCAGCCCAGGGATCAAATCCTAGTCTCCTGCACTGCAAGCAGATTCTTTACCATCTGAGCCACCAGGGAAGTGCAGACCAAGTGGTGTGTGTGTCTGTTAGTAACTCAGTCATGTCTGATTCTTTGCCACCCCATGGCCCGTACCACCAGGCTCCTCTGTCCATAGGATTATCCAGGCAAGAATAGTGGAGTGGGTTGCTATTTCTTTCTCCAGGGGATCTTCATGACTCAGGGATCGAACCCAGGTCTCCTACATTGCAGGCAGTCTTCACTGTCTGAGCCACTGTGGAAGCCCAGACCAAAGGGTAACAAAAACCCAGTGAGTTCAACTCTTGCAGTGATGCTGAAAGTGGAAAAGTGCAGAGGCTGAGAGAAAGTGGAGAAGTGCAGTGCCTGAGAGACTCTGCTGAGTTACAGCTAGTCAAGGACAGGGTAAAGAGCAGTGTCAGCCCTCTTGCATGTTTCCATGGCTGAAATATCTGAAGAGCCACCTGATATGTCCTATATAAGTTTATGAAGCACTGTTATTTGGAAATATAAAACCTTCACTTTGAACCATATTCTCAGTTTTGCTTTTCCTGCTGGGTACTCTACTCAATTAACAGCCATCACAGTTAGCAGAAGAAATTTCCTATCTTTAGAGAAACCCCAGTTAATCGAGATTGTGTCTCTCTATTACATTATCCTCGGCAACTGTAGGAGATAATTTTCTTTCTCTCAATGAGAATAAGACTTGGTCACTTTAACATATAGTCTCCTGCCAAAATTCCAAAAAGGATGAAAAATGTAGGGTCCTTCCATTCAGGAATTCTTAAGTAGCCAGGAGAGTATAATAAGAATTCAGACTTGAATGCAAAGTAACACTTAGTTAAATAATTAGTCTAGTAAACAGATATTCTGGTTTTGTGGAGGGTAATTGCCATAGAAAGCATGTTGCAAAGTTGAAGGCCAATGTGAGTTTATAGCAAGTTTGGTGCACAGACCACATATGTGTACCAGACAAGAAACACATTTTTTCCAGTGTTGAATCACTTTCCTCAAAATGAACTCATGCAGAAGCTAATTCATTCCATCAACACATTTTTAACTAACTGCTTTCTCTTCATGTTCACTGGGCTAAAAATTTGAACAGGGTAGACATGGCTCTTGGCTCTCCTGGAGACCACATTCCACTAGGGAGGACAGACACAAAACAAGCAAAACAAAAAATACAACTATTACAGCTTGTGAAAAGGCTGTGAATACAAAGAGGAAGATCCATTTGACCACATTTTAGCACATAGGATATAGAGGTGAGGACACAGACAACAAAACCTCAAGTGATCTGCTCTCTGCCTGTCTGGCAGTTCATCTTTTCCAAGACATTGAGTCCATCCAGAGGAAAACTAATTTTATTTATTCAGTCAACAAATCTTTGTTGAATTCTTATTAATCACCAAGTTCTTAACGTTGGGAAACCTGACACCAATTATTCTCACATACTAGATAGGGCGTCCAATTGTGCTAATTTATTTTCTTTGATGCAATCCTTAATATAAATGCAACAATTATACAATTTATTTTAAAAGTTGCATTTTCCATGTGACAGATGAAAAAGAAAAGGGAATAAAACACTCACTTAAGTGCAAGGTCACCAGTAAAAGTGTAATTTAAAAGCATATCAAACAAGATAAGATACAGGAAAACATATTTTCCCCACCTTATTTAGCAAGAGGTGAAAGATTCATTGTTATGAGAGAACAAGTGGTCAGAGTTTAACATAGCCAGAACTAGAAAATCTCTTATTTAAATATACTTCAGGGAATTCCCAGGCAGTCCAGTGGTTGGGACTCTTTGTATCCACTGCAAGAGGCACAGGTTCATTCCTGGTCTGGGAACTGAGATCCCTCAAGCCTTGTGCCATCATTAAAATAAATAAACAAATACATAAACTTCAGGTTTATCAACATTAAAAATAAAATCAAAATTCAAAGTAATAACTAGGGAAAATAAAGAGTATTTTCAAATGTAACAAAATAAGTTTTCATTCTTTTTTGAACATTCTATTTAATTAATTTATTTATTTGTGGTTGTGTTGGGTCTTTGTTGATGCAAGCAACTCTTCTCTAGTTGCAGGAAGTAGGGGCTTCTTATTGTGATGGTTTCTCTTGTTGTGGAGCCTGGACTCAGTAGTGGTTCACCGGCTTAGTTACTATGTGCCACGTGGGATCTTCCCAGACCAGGGATTGAACTCATGTCTCCTGCATTGGCAGTTAGACTCCCAGCCCCTGGACCACCAAGGAAGTCCAAATGTACTAAAATTGTTTTAAGATAGAGTTATAAGAATAGTTTCTTGTAGTATTATACAAAGCAGCTACATGAGATCAATGTCAAGAATCAAGGAGGAATGACAAGACTACAAGAATAAAGAAAACACAATATTATAGTTTAGCCAATTTATATTGCTACTTTTATCCTCTTTTCTACATACATTATTTATTCAAATTTATCTTACTATCTAAAATTGCATGATTCAACAATTGCATGACTTCCATAAGTAAGCCAATGTTCTATCTTCTTCTACTAAGATTAAGATCAATGGGAACCAATTAATAACCAATGAGAACTATAACATTTTTTTTAATTTGAAAATTATATTTTTCACATAGGAAAAGCACAAAAATAAAAGAAGATAGAGTAACTCTTGTTGCTGTTTTAGTTGCTAAGCAGCGTGCCACTCTTTTGCAACATTATGTATTGGAGCCCTCCAGCCTCCTGTGTCCTGGAATTTCCCAAGCAAGAATACTGGAGTGGGTTTTCGTTTTCTTCTCCAGGGGATCTTCCTGACTCTGGGACTGAACTCCTGTCTCCTGCACTGGCAGGTGGATTCTTTACCATTGTACCACCTGGGAAGCCCATAAAGTACCTCTAGCTATTAAGGAAAATATTATAATTTTAGAATGAGTAGTTATTTCCTCAAGAACTCAGAGTCTTAAAATCTGTCCTTAAAATGTAAGGAGTTAAATGAAGTCAAAGTGAACAGAAGCATGGCTACCTGAATTCACTGAGGAAAGAGAAGTTAGGCTTAGATGAACCAAAGCCAACTTGCATTTTCCATCAGAGTGCGCCTCCTGGGATGCACTATGATCATAACTGCCACACTATGAAGGAGGTAGCACTAATGGTTTGTTTCAGGAGATGGTGTTTTGGTTCTTGTTATAAGAAAGGTCTAAGTGAAAACTCTAAACTCTAATGTTTCAAAATGTTGTAACTTTGACCAAATTATTTAAGCTCTGGTCATTAGTTTCATGGGGCTTCCCAGATGGCTCTACTCATAAAGAACCCACCTGCCAATTCAGGAGACATAAGAGATGCAGGTTCAATCCCTGGGTCAGGAAGATCCCCTGGAGGAGTGTGTGGCACTCCAGTATTCTTGCCTGGAGCATCCTCACGGACAGAGGAGCCTGGCAGGCTATGGTCCATAGGGTCACACAGAGTTGGACATGGCTGAAGCTACTTAGCAAGCACACACACATTCATTTCATAATATGCAAACAGGACCAAAGCATACTTTATAGAGTTTTATGAAGATTAAAATATAATGTAGGTAAAGGTCTTAGTATATTCTCAGAAATCAGTTAAAACTAAATAATCACATTAGCTAATACTCTAAAAAATTATTAGAATGTTACTAGCCTCACATATAGTACACACATAAAATAATAGTTCACTCTTTTAGTGCATTAATAATTTATACTAAGAAAGAGAAAGACTATACATTGTTGTGCTGTTTTAAAGAAACTGGCTAGATAAGAAGGCCAAAGGAGAAACTAATGACAAAGGAGCAGAAATCGTTTAGATGTAAATCACAGGCTTCATATTGGGCCAGGGCATGTCAAAGGATAATGAGAGTCAGGTAGCAGCATTCACATTAAATGGTAAATCAATACTCTTAGGCAATTCCTTGACAAAAGTATTATGGAATACTTGAATGTGTGTGGTAGGCAGTTACTTTATAAAACAAAACAAACTTATGGTTACCAGGGGATGTGGAGCTGGGAAGGGTTAAATTGAGAGATTGGGATTGACATATATATACTACTTTATATAAAATATAAATGAGATGATTTATATTTTAATATAAAATAATAAAAGATTATATACGATTATAATAATAGAATATATATAAAATATAGATGATTAATAAGGACCTAACGTATATCACAAGAAACTCTAGTCAATACTCTGTAATGACCTATATGGGAAAAGAATCTTAAAAAGAGTGGATGTATGTACATGTATAACTGATTCACTTTGCTGTACACCCGAAACTAACATAATACTGTAAATCTATCTATTATATTCCTATAAATTTTTTTAAAAGACTATATCCTAGGATTTAGTTGATTCTAGGGTTTTAGGAATATGTTAATAGAGATACAAAGAGCATAATAATGAACATAAAGATATGATGTCAAACAATTGTATAGCTTTTATTATGCATGCCGGGACATGTTGGGCATGCTATTGCAGAAAATAAACAAAAGCTAATGTGCCATTTCTATAAAAATGCCTCTCTCTCTGGACACCTCAATTTTTATGACTGTAAAGTGATCACTACCTGGAGAAAGGTTACCAAAATTCACATATTAGCATCAAGCTGTACTAGAATCTCAAATTTCCCCAAAAGCAGCCTTCAGCAATTGTTAGAGGAATATCAAATGCTCTGACAGTCGGTATTTGGAATGCCTTGTCAAAAGTAACTCAGGTCCATAGTGCAATCTCTTCAAGAAGCTCCTGGGTAAGTTAGGATGTCTGGGCTTGGATGAAACAGACTTAAAACCCAGTTTTTACTGGCCAAACATGAGGTTGTTTTGCAGATTCTGCTATAGGGTATCCAGGCCTATTACAGATATGCCCTTTGAACAAGTAAGTAAGATGCCTAAGCCTCAATATAAATTGTCCATTCAACTGACATTAAGTATTCAACTTATAACAGCACTCAGCCATACATATACATGTATCCATTCTCCCCTAAACTCCCTTCCTATCCGGGCAACCACATAGCACTGAGCAGATTTCCTGATCTATACAGTAGGTCCTTGTTGGTTACCCATTTTAAGTACAGCAATGTGCACATGACTATCCCAAACTCCCTAGCTATCTTTCCCCTGTGGCAACTATAAATTTGTCCACTATGTTTAACTACAGTCATTTTTAAGATTTTTTTACATTTGTTTCAAAGTGCTACTCCTTATCTCCACACCAATAAATTTAATGTAGCAGTATAATAATAATAACAAAGTTTGATATACAAATCCTCTAAACAAACTTTAAACCTTAGAACTAGCATTTAATCATTGTTTCACACACACAGGGAAACCAATCCTTTTGGAATTTGATTGCACTTGCTTCATCTCATAGATGAAATTGAAGAAGTCAATTTGTTAAATTAATTGGGGAAGAAAGGATAACTGTAATTTTCACAGGCTAGGTTCACAGGGAAAAAGACTTGGGAGACCAAGACAGCACACACAATATTCTCAAAAGAGTAAAAGTGATCAGTAATGGTCAGAAGGAGGAGCTGAGACACTGTAGGTCTAGCAGCAGCCTCATTCAACCTAATTGGGAGCTCTGGAGTTAGAAATAGATTGACAAAGTTAGGCAAAAATAGCCCAATTCTTTTACTGATCTGTCATTAGGAATGAAAGACCAGGGAAGGGCTATGGCCCTTGGCAAGGTGGCCCTATTTAGCTGAGACAATTTATACAGGGGAGGACAGCTGAATACTATCCATCAATAGCACTCTTGACAGTTATGGGAACAACTCTGTCATCAGAGAAGAATCTAGATGGTGTATCACACCGTCACCACAACTTCACTGTATTGATTCATTTTATCTTGATGTTCATTTACATTTATTCTGGTCTTTAATTATAAATATCAGTAAAGAAATTATATTTTTATTCATATAGCTCTTGAAGATTATGGTTTACATAGATATTGGAAAGGCTCTCTTTTTAAATTTTTTAATCATAATGTTTTCTTTTATAAGAAAAAGAAAGCTATTGATTTTGAAATACGTATCCAGTACCTTCATTCAGTTCATTCATTCCTCTTTCTAGCTTTTCACTCTTGTTGTTGAGTGCTTGGTTTACTTATTTTTAGTCTTCCTTCTATAATGAACATTCTGAAAGATGATTTTCTCTTGAACTCAGATCTTACTAACACTATGGGTTTTAATTAGCTTCATTTAAAAAATACTTTCATTTAAAATGTTCTGCAACTTCAATTTTGCCTTTTTTTAATTCAAGAATATTCCAGAAGATTAAGGTTTTTTTTTAAATTGGTTTAATATTTTTGCAATTATTTTGCTTATCAATTACATTTGACTGAAGACTATCTCATATGAATTCTACTTTCGGGACCAATTTAAGTTAATGTATGGAAATTACCACACAGAGAAACAAATTCTGGTTGGGAAAATACTTTGACTCAATTTTCCAGATGACTAATTTGTTTATTTCATGTTTTTACTTCCTTATCTAGCGCTTATGTTAATTGTTTATTTTGGCACTTGTATTTTAATTTACATTGATTTTTAATGTTTTTCAATATTTACTATAGGCACCTTTTTATTTTACAAATGTGACTCTAACTTCTGAGTATAGAAAAATTTCATCTCCTCCATTAACACTTTTTAAATCTGACCTCGTTTCTCTATTCATTTTGGAGTATTTCTTGCTATTGCATTAGAGGATCTCTCATTAACAAAGAATGAAAAGGAAAGCATAAATAACGAGAAGCAAAAACATGAAAGAAAAAAAACTAAAATTCTATTTATGGAGTGAAGATAGAAATGACTGTTTCCATAAAATACCTTTCGTGAGCAAAACAGATTTGCAGTAATATTTAGTGCAACACTCCAAGGTCAATATGCTTTTTTTCCCTGTAATCATTACTACATATATTAAATATATGAAGATTCTATTGAAATAAATGCTGAGTATTAGTTGGAAGGACTGATGCTGAAAGTGAAGCTCAAATACTTTGGCCACCTAATGTGAAGAGCCAACTCATTGGAAAAGATCCTAATGCTGGGAAAGATTGAGGGCAGGAAAAGAATGGGATGACAGAGGATAAGATGGTTGGATAGCACCACTGACTCAATTGACATGAGTTTGAGCAAACTCTGGGAGATAGTGAAGGACCAGGAAGCCTGTGCTGCAGTCCACTGGGTCTCAAAGAGTCAACACCACTTAGGATCTGAACAAATTTGTAATACTTAAAGAACAAATTTATGTTTCTTTAAGTTTGGGGTGGGACAGATTTAGATTTGTTAACAGGAATATTTAGTATTTTTAAAAAATATTAAGTCCTTCATACCCACACTGCTGTGGTGTTTGCTTGAAGCCATCAGTAGAAAGCACAAGGACTGTGACATTGTGAACCCAATACCACAATTCTTCATTTAAAAAAATGCCAAAGCATTCCATGCATTTGCTGTAATCTCTGTATGGATAATTTCATGTAAACAACTGTAGTTTCTCTCATGACAAGACTGAAGGGATGAAGTATCTACTATGGGATAATTTGCCAGATGTTAATGTGAAAGACATGAGTCTGATCCAAAGAGGAAAGGAAAGTTTCTGATTTTTCCAAGGCCAAAAGGTAAAAGAATGGTGATATTTTCCATATATCTACTAAAGAGAGAGGGAAAATAATTATAAATAGATACTTGGATCCTAAGGAAAATAAACCTTGTCTGATTAAAATAAACTCAAAGCAGTAATAAAATACCATATTCACTAAAGCAGAAACTATCCATTTATTTATGACAAGACTCCAATAGGAAAGCAAAATATTGAGCTGCTGGTGATCAACCTTCCCACACATGCGTAGATTGAAGCCACAGATTACAATCCTTTCCATTTATGCATGGAAGAAATGTGCTCATGTTCCATATTAAATATAATATAAGCTTAATTGGTCTAATGACTAATAGGATGATACTAGAAAAGACTTCATCAGCCATAGAAAGGGTATGAAATCCTTAAGTCTCTATTTTGCATCTAAAATGTTGAATATACCTTAGTAAGTTATATAGCATTTGTTTTAAAATATAACTGTCTTTAAACCATCAAAAATAATTTAAAACAAGAAAGAAAGTAACTGATTATTAAAATAATTAGATTTAGTGCTAGGACTGAGGAGATAGAGGTGAATAAGGCAAGACCTTTGAACTCATAAACATAGCATTATAGCTTTTATGACAACTATGTTCTGTTTTATACCTAAGTCCATGTGTAGAGTCTTCTCTTGTGTTGTTGGAAGAGGGTGTTTGCTATGACCAGTGCATTTTCTTGGCAAAACTCTATTAGTCTTTGCCCTGCTTCATTCCACATTCCAAGGCCAAATTTGCCTGTTACTCCAGGTGTTTCTTGACTTCCTACTTTTGCATTCCAGTCCCCTATAAGGAAAAGGACATCTTTTTTGGGTGTTAGTTCTAAGAGGTCTTGTAGGTCTTCATAGAACCATTCAACTTCAGCTTCTTCAGTGTCACTGGTTGGGGCATAGACTTGGATTACCGTGATATTGAATGGTTTGCCTTGGAGACAAACAGAGATCATTCTGTCGTTTTTGAGATTGCATCCAAGTACTGCATTTCGGACTCTTTTGTTGACCATGATGGCTACTCCATTTCTTCTGAGGGATTCCTGCCCGCAGTAGTAGATATAATGGTCATCTGAGTTAAATTCACCCATTCCAGTCTATTTTAGTTTGCTGATTCCTAGAATGTCGACATTCACTCTTGCCATCTCTTGTTTGACCACTTCCACTTTGCCTTGATTCATGGACCTGACATTCCAGGTTCCTATGCAATATTGCTCTTTACAGCACCTGACCTTGCTTCTATCACCAGTCACATCCACAGCTGGGTATTGTTTTTGCTTTAGCTCCATCCATTCATTCTTTCTAGAGTTATTTCTCCACTGATCTCCAGTAGCATATTGGGCACCTACTGACCTGGGGAGTTCCTCTTTCAGTATCCTATCATTTTGCCTTTTCATACTGTTCATGGGGTTCTCAAGGCAAGAATACTGAAGTAGTTAAGCGCAGGTGGCTGCGACCAGCTGGAGCACTAAGCACGGCCGAAAGGAGCAACCCCACGTCCGAGGTCGGGGCAGAAGCCGAGAGTGCCAGGCTGTGACGGCACAGGAATGGCCGAGAGGAGCTACCCCATGTCTGAGGACAGGGGCGGCGGCCGGGAGGATCAACCCTACGGCCAAGGAGTGGTGGCTGCCTGGGCGCAGGAGGGCCTAGAAGAGCCATCCCACGTTGAAGGTCAGGAAGGGCAGCGGTGAGGAGACACCCCTCATCCAAGGTAAGGAGTAGTGGCTGCGCTTTGCTGGAGCAGCAGTGAAGAGATACCCCACGCCAAAGGTAAGAGAAACCCAAGGAAGATGGTAGATGTTGCAAGAGAGCATCGGAGGGCAGACACACTGAAACCATACTCACAGAAAACTAGTTAGTCTAATCACACTAATCATCACAGCCTTGTCTAATTCAATGAAACTAAGCCATGCCCATGGGTTAACCCAAGACAAGAGGGTCATGGTGGAGAGGTCTGACAGAATGTAGTCCACTGCAGAAGGGAATGGCAAACCACTTCAGTATTCTTGCCTTGAGAACTCCATGAACAGTATGAAAAGGCAAAATGATAGGATACTGAAAGAGGAACTCCCCAGGTCAGTAGGTGCCCAATATGCTACTGGAGATCAGTGGAGAAATAACTCTAGAAAGAATGAATGGATGGAGCTAAAGCAAAAACAATACCCAGCTGTGGATGTGACTGGTGATAGAAGCAAGGTCAGGTGCTGTAAAGAGCAATATTGCATAGGAACCTGGAATGTCAGGTCCATGAATCAAGGCAAAGTGGAAGTGGTCAAACAAGAGATGGCAAGAGTGAATGTCGACATTCTAGGAATCAGCAAACTAAAATAGACTGGAATGGGTGAATTTAACTCAGATGACCATTATATCTACTACTGCGGGCAGGAATCCCTCAGAAGAAATGGAGTAGCCATCATGGTCAACAAAAGAGTCCGAAATGCAGTACTTGGATGCAATCTCAAAAACGACAGAATGATCTCTGTTTGTCTCCAAGGCAAACCATTCAATATCACGGTAATCCAAGTCTATGCCCCAACCAGTGACACTGAAGAAGCTGAAGTTGAATGGTTCTATGAAGACCTACAAGACCTCTTAGAACTAACACCCAAAAAAGATGTCCTTTTCCTTATAGGGGACTGGAATGCAAAAGTAGGAAGTCAAGAAACACCTGGAGTAACAGGCAAATTTGGCCTTGGAATGTGGAATGAAGCAGGGCAAAGACTAATAGAGTTTTGCCAAGAAAATGCACTGGTCATAGCAAACACCCTCTTCCAACAACACAAGAGAAGACTCTACACATGGACATCACCAGATGGTCAACACCAAAATCATATTGATTCTATTCTTTGTAGCCAAAGATGTAGAAGCTCTATAGAGTCAACAAAAACAAGACCAGGAGCTGACTGTGGCTCAGATCATGAACTCCTTATTACCAAATTCAGGCTCAAATTGAAAAAAGTAGGGAAAACCACTAGACCATTCAGGTATGACCTAAATCAAATCCCTTATGATTATACAGTGGAAGTGAGAAATAGCTTTAAGGGCCTAGATCTGATAGATAGAGTGCCTGATGAACTATGGGATGAGGTTCGTGACATTGTACAGGAGACAGGGATCAAGACCATCCCCATGGAAAAGAAATGCACAAAAGCAAAATGGCTGTCTGAGGAGGCCTTACAAATAACTGTGAAAAGAAGAGAAACGAAAAGCAAAGGAGAAAAGGAAAGATATAAGCATCTGAATGCAGAGTTCCAAAGAACAGCAAGAAGAGATAAGAAAGCCTTCTTCAGTGATCAATGCAAAGAAATAGAGGAAAAGAAGAGAATGGGAAAGACTAGGGATCTCTTCAAGAAAATTAGAGATACCAAGGGAACATTTCATGCAAAGATGGGCTCGATAAAGGACAGAAATGGTATGGACCTAACAGAAGCAGAAGTTATTAAGAAGAGGTGGCAAGAATACACAGAAGAACTGTACAAAAAAGATCTTCACGACTGGATAATCATGATGGTGTGTTCACTCATCTAGAGCCAGACATCCTGGAATGTGAAGTCAAGTGGGCCTTAGAAAGCATCACTACAAACAAGGCTAGTGGAGGTGATGGAATTCCAGTGGAGCTATTTCAAATCCTGAAAGATGATGCTGTGAAAGTGCTGCACTCAATATGCCAACAAATTTGGAAAACCCAGCAGTGACCACAGGACTGGAAAAGGTCAGTTTTCATTCCAATTCCAAAGAAAGGAAATGCCAAAGAATGCTCAAACTACTGCATAATTGCACTCATCTCACATGCTAGTAAAGTAATGCTCAAAATTCTCCAAGCCAGGCTTCAGCAATACATGAACCATGAACTTCCTGAAGTTCAAGCTGGTTTTAGAAAAAGCAGAGGAACCAGAGATCAAATTGCCAACATCTCCTGGATCATGGAAAAAGCAAGAGAGTTCCAGAAAAATATCTACTTTGCTTTATTGGCTATGCCAAAGCCTTTGACTGTGTGGATCCCAATAAACTGTGGAAAATCCTGAGAGAGATGGGAATACCAGACCACGTGGCCTGCCTCTTGAGAAATCTGCATGCAGGTCAGGAAGCAACAGTTAGAACTGACATGAACAACAGACTGGTTCCAAATAGGAAAAGGAGTACACCAAGGCTGTATATTTTCACCCTGCTTATTTAACTTCTATGCAGAGTACATCATGAGAAACGCTGGGCTGGAAGAAACATAAGCTGGAATCAAGATTGCCAGGAGAAATATCAATACCCTCAGATATGCAGATGACACCACCCTTATGGCAGAAAGTGAAGAGGAACTAAAAATCTTCTTGATGAAATTGAAAGAGGAGAGTGAAAAAGTTGGCTTAAAGTTCAACATTCAGAAAAAGAAGATCATGTCATCCGGTCCCATCACTTCATGGCAAATAGATGGGGAAACAGTGGAAACAGTGGCTGACTTTATTTTTCTGGGCTCCAAAATCACTGCAGATGATGACTGCAGCCATGAAATTAAAAGACGCTTACTCTTTGGAAGAAAAGTTATGGCCAACCTAGATAGCATATTGAAAAACCGAGACATTACTTTGCCGACTAAGGTACATCTAGTCAAGGCTATGGTTTTTCCAGTAGTCATGTATGGATGTGAGAGTTGGATTGTGAAGAAGGCTGAGCACCAAAGAACTGATGCTTTTGAATTGCAGTGTTGGAGGAGACTCTTGAGAGTCCCTTGGACTACAAGGAGATCCATCCAGTCCATTCTGAAGGAGATCAGACCTGGGATTTCTTGGAAGGAATGATGCTAAAGCTGAAACTCCAGTACATTGGCCACCTCATGTGAAGAGTTGACTCATTGGAAAAGACTCTGATGCTGGGAGGGATTGGGGGCAGGAGGAGAAGGGGACGACAGAGGATGAGATGGCTGGATGGCATCACTGACTCGATGGACATGAGTCTGAGTGAACTCCGGGAGTTGGTGATGGACAGGGAGGCCTGGCATGCTGCGATTCATGGGTCACAAAGAGTCGGACACGACTGAGCGACTGGACTGAACTGAACTGATTTTTCTTACATCCTCTACTTAATTGTAAACTCATCTGATCATAGGCCATATGTTCATTATTGAGGCTATTACTTTTTTCACCATGATCTTTTACATGAAATCATGTATTTAGTAGATACTTTGTATATTTACTAATGAATTAATGTATATGAAAATGAATGAATGGATAGTATTTTAACATAATAATTCTATATAATATATATTGGAAATTATGTTTTTTCTTCTACATAGATGACTAAAATCCTCAAATACTTGCTATTCATAGGAAAGAAAAATTTATGATTAATTTAAAGGAAACCTATACAAATAAATAGTCATTTATTATCAAACTCATGTGAGAAGCTGTTTAAAATGTTACATAGGATTACTTAATACAAGTCATAACAACTATACACAAGGCATTGGGAATAAACAGTGCAATTACTTAAATCTAAATCAATGAATCAGTATTTCTTACAAAGGGCTTCTTGATGAGGGTGAATGAGGAGAGTAAAAGAGCCAGATTAAAACTAAATATCAAAAAAAGTAAGATCATGGCATCTGGCCCAATTACTGCATGGCAAATAGAAGGGGAAAAGGTGGAAGTAGTGACAGATTTCCTCTTCTTGGGCTCTAAAATCACTGTGGATGGTGACTGTAGCCATGAAATCAGTAGATGATTGCTTCTCGGCAGGAAAGCTATGAGAAACCTAGACAGTGTGTTGAATTGCAGAGACATTACTCTGGCAAAAAAGGTCCATGGAGTCAAGTCTATGGTCTTCCCAGTGGTCACATACAGTTGTGAGAGCTGGACCACAAAGGAGGCAGAATGCCAAAGAAGTGATGCCTTTGAACTGTGGTGCTGGAGAAGACTCCTGAAAGTCCCTTGGACAGCAAGGAGATCTTAAGGGAAACCAGTCAATCTTAAGAAAAATCCTGAGTAATCACTGGAAAGACTGATGCTGGAGCTGAAGCTCCAGTATTTCGGTCATCTGATGTGAACAGTCAACTCAGTGGAAAAGTCCCTGATGCTGGGAAAGATTGAGGGAAGAAGGAGAAGACAGTGTCAGAGGATGAGATGGCTGGATGGCATAACTGATGCAATGGATATGAACCTGGGCAAACTTCAGGAGACAGTGAGGGACAGAGAGGCCTGGCACGCTGCAGTCCATGGGGTCGCAGAGAGTTGAACAAGACTGAGTGACTGAAGAACAACAACATACTGTTATTACATTCTACATGCTGTTTCATTCTACATATTGTGACTGAGCTATGGGGAAATAATTCAGCTGTAAGGTCCAGTACTTGAGGAATCAAATAAGCTCTCCTAACTGTAAGAGCAGGGGTTCCAGATTGTAATTCTGGAAAGTGGAGCACTATGGAGAAGGGAAGAGTCATTATTCTGGGGCATCTGGTCTTAGTCAGCATTGGGAACCAGTCAGGCATGGCAATGAATAGAAGTATGCAGAGCACCCAAGTTTCAGCTGGATGAATTGGGAAAGAAGAGAAAAATCCTCACTCATTTTTTTTTTAATCAATCACTGGATAGACATATAATGAATATCTATTATGAGCCAAACACTGTGCTTTGTGCTGAATTTTCAAACATGGTCCCTGCTTTCATGGAGTTTATACTCTAGCTATTCAAAGAAACAGATAACCTAAAAGGAATATGCAATGGCATAATTGCTAGGTAATTGTGATATTGGAAGAAAACTTTGAATTGGCCCCCAAAAGAGTTAATATATACTGTGACCATACAGCAGTCTGTATAAAATTTGGGCTTGGGAGTTTAAGTTGAAAAATTTATAGAAATTTATATAGGTTCTTAAAAATAAGGAGCATTATCATTCTATATGAAGGGATATAATTCTTTGATTAAAATTAATTTGTATAATTTGCCAGATTATAAGAAAATGGTATTTATAATTAATGCAACAAATATTAGATGGGTTTTCATTGCAACAATTAGGAATTATGTTTTTAATGCTGACATAAACTGCCTTACAGTAATAATACCCAGGAAAAAGTATTTCAAGACATTATTAATATACTTTTATTAATAATACCTGGGAATATTACATTATGTTTAATATACAACTATATTACATATAAAATCATTTTTAGAATTATTATAAAAGTGTTTCTGCACAAAGTAAAACATTTTAATAATTGAACTGCATAACTGTTTATTCATATATACCCTTTAGGTATACAGAAGTAGAGTTCTCAGAAGAAACTTTTCACCCCATTCCAGTCCCTTTTCACATATTTAGCAATATACATACCAGCTGAAAAACTTTTTCTGATGTCTATATGCTACTTTGGAAATTTCTAAGATTTTTACCATTTACTTTCTCTGTTACTACTCATTACTCAATTTTGTTGATTCTATTGCCCATGTTTAACTCCATTCCTGGGCTCCCAGACTTTGTCTAGGTAAAAACTAGTATTAACTGTATGAGTTTTAAATGTTTGCAATACCTAAAGAAAAGATCTCAGTATCTCCCATTCATTTCCATGAAGCTTCATATGAGTGCTCCTGACCATCTCATTCCCAAACACTGCTCCTAATGGTTTTCTGCATGAAGGAGAGAGAACTAACCAGAATGCTTTACTTCGTTAAATATTATAAAATATTTGTCATTTAAATCATATATAAAAATGCATAATAATTACAGGAAATATTTTTGTAATTAATTATTAAAAGTTGTCCTATAGCCATCCATCACTTGTCCTATAGCTACCACTTATGAACTCAAGGTTATGGTTTTTCCAGTGGTCATGTATGGATGTGAGAGTTGGACTGTGAAGAAAGCTGAGCACTGAAGAATTGATGCTTTTGAACTGTGGTGTTGGAGAAGACTCCTGAGAGTCTCTCGGACTGCGAGGAGATCCAACCAGTCCATTCTGAAGGAGATCAGCCCTGGGTGTTCTTTGGAGGGAATGATGCTAAAGCTGAAGCTCCAGTACTTTGGCCACCTCTTGTGAAGAGATGACTCATTAGAAAAGACTCTGATGCTGGGAGGGATTGGGGTCAGGAGGAAAAGGGGATGACAGAGGATGAAATGGCTGGATGGCATCAGCGACTCGACGGACTTGAGTTTGAGTGAACTCCAGGAGTTGGTGATGGACAGGGAGGCCTGGCGTGCTGCGGTTCATGGGATCGCGAAGATTCAGACACGACTGAGGGACTGAACTGAACTGAAACCAACATCAACTGACTCTATAGAATATAACTAATGACCCCACTGAAAGAATAAAGGGAATATATTTTAAAAACTCTATTAGACTTATTTATAATTTGTTACAATGAAATTAATTTAACAAAAGTGTATTTTTTGATCTATTTAAATATACCCATTTCAACTTTGAGAAAGAGCTGATGGTTGCTGAGAGGAAGTTTGAGGGGAAGGGATAGTTAGGGACTTTGGGATGGATAGGCACACACTGCTATATTTAAAATGAATAATCAACAAGGACCTACTGTATGTCACAGGGAACTCTGCTCAATGTTATGTTGCAGCCTGGATGGGAAGGCAGCTTGCGGGAAAATGGATACGTGAATACATATGGCTGAGTCCCTTTGCTGTTCATCTGAAATTATTACAAAATATTTTGCTAATCAGCTATACTCCAATGCAAAATAAAAAGTTAAAATATATATATACATATATGTGTATATATATCCATTTAAGAGCCAAAGTTATATTTCTTTAATAATCTTTGATGAAATCTTTATACAAACATTATAAATGTCACTGTTTTTGAAAAATAATTGTCATTATAAGCCTCAACTATTATCACAAGAAAATATAAAGATTCTTCATTTGGCATTAAGGCAGGTATGTAAGAGTGATTTTCTTGGGTTAATGGCCTCAGATCAGTAAGCTTTTTGCTCTTGTGTTTATATTTTATAGTTCTCTCTCCCATCCCTTACTATCAGACTGTCACTGTATTCCTATCATTTTACTTTGATTTCGAGTAAAATAATAATTTTTCTTGAAATATTAATGCAACATACATTTTAATTGTTTGGGGGCCATCTCCCACACTTTTCTGGGATTTTAGACAAGCAAGTCAGCCAAAAAAAGCTTCCTGATAAATGAAGTGTCACTGTACTTAACTAACGTTACCAAGCTCCATCTGGTTAATCCTATAAGAGATATAAAAAAATAGAAGAATGAAATGTTTTGCTTCTACCATTGACTATATTTAAAAATCAATTTCATAAATATAATGAAAATTATACATTATCTAAATATGTAGTTTTGTCTTAACATTAAAACTGAAATACTGGAACCCTTGGTTTCACAAGTTAACACCATTTTGACATCATTATTTCAACTCAAATGTAGTTCTACTTATTTGTTTCTGTTATTAAAATAAGCCATAAGCCAGTCCTAGTTTCCTTCATTCTTTTGATTAATTTGGGTTTCTCATATTTCCTATCAGTAAATCTCTTTGGCCTGATTCAATGCAGCATTATCCTTCATTAGGGAGTCGGATTTCATGCTATCAGAGAACACTGTGGTAGAAACAGACCTTAGAGATCATTTGCCCCGTCCTTTTATTTTAGAGATTAAAAAGGGATTTTAGAAAGATGCTGCCTTTTGAAAAACCTCTTTTGTTCTGATTAAAGTTTATCCTTTTCTGGTACACTTAAATAATTTTCTTATATCTTCTTTACATGAACAATTTCACTATTATATAAGGCCAGCTAACTGGTATTGTACTTCAGTCAGGTATTACAAGGTTGAGGAAAGAAAATAACATTTTTTGTTGTTTTAAATTTCACACACTATAATACATAAATTACATCTACATGTCATAGTTTTACCCTAAAGTTCTCAATTTTGACCAAATAATTCCTATCACATCTTATCTCTTCTTTGTCTATTTTATATTTCATGTTTTGATGAGGGGAGAAAGACCTGGGAAATCATTTTAGTGGCATTTCTGAGAATAAAAGGACATTTCAGTATTTTTTCTGATCATTAAAAATAATGCAAAATATCAGGAATAAAAGAATATAACATAAATAATAGTGACTCGGTATGTCACCATCCAGAGGTTGAATATCTTGAGGCATTTCTATTTTGTCTTTTTGCTGTACATTTTTCCCCACATGCATACAATGTATGTATGTATGTATTTCAATTTGGGAGCCTGGATACTTTCTTAAAAGACAATTTACCTTTTTTTTGTTGTTGTTCATATATAACACACCAAGGATAAGCTGGCAACTAAAATCTCAATAATTTCTACTTCTGTGTCTATCATTAATTCATAGCTCAACTCAAGCAGAAGGGGAGATACTTAGAAAAAGTAAAAGAAAACTACACCCCATTTTAATCCCGGAAAAACTATAGAAATTAGGAGAAATGCTTTGCTGAAAAAAGCAGTAGGAATTTCTTCCCTGACTACCTATTCAATCACTGGTAGAGGGTAATGCAAGGCATGTTGTAAATAATCTAGTGCTAAATGTGATAGAAAGGAGAGAACCTTTGAAATTTAGCTTTCTAAATTTTTGACTTTAAAAATTTACTTTATTTTTTTTTTTTACTTTAAAAACACCCCCACCCCAGGACATCTGCCTTGGTATAGCCAGGTGATACCTGTCACACCATGGGCTAATAGCAGTGGCTGACCTCTAGAGAGTGCTGAAGAGAAGGGGAGTCAGCAAAAAGGAGATGGCTGAGAAGTCTTCAGTACCCCATCCAAAATAATTCAAATTCACCTACAGGATGTGTGCAGAGCAAGAAGAAAAATTATTGCCCTTTATACATCCAAAGACTAACACAAAGTTCCTTTATCCTCAAGTCTGTGAGAAAAAAGAAAAAAACAACCTCCACCCTCCTGTTCATATGAGATGATAATGATTTTAAGGGTGGGAAGATAATTTGAGAAACTGAAAAGTTTATCCCCAAATAAACAGTAAATGACACTTCAAATAATTGGACTGTTCTTGACAGTCACATTGGTAGTCATGCCCCTTCCCCTCTGCCAGATACATTTTGCTCAAAGATCAGAAGAAATATTCACAACTTATTAATAAATATAGCAAAAACAAAGCACATACTTTTTCTTTGTGTAAGTACATTATAGAATGAATTAAAATTCAGATTTCCCATTTGTACATGTTTCTGTGGATAATGTGTATTTTAGTCTGCCACATCTTAAATTTGTTACAGTATTGCGCTATTAGTGATCAGTTCAGTTCAGTCGCTCAGTCGTGTCTGATTCTGTGACCCCAAAGACTGCAGAATGCTAGGCTTTCATGTCCATCACCAATTCTCGGAGCTCACTCAAACTCATGTTCATTGAGTCAATGATGACATCCAGCCATCTCACCCTCTGTCATCCCCTTGTCCTCCTGCCCTCAATCTTCCCAAGCATCAGGGTCTTTTCCAATGAGGTAGTTCTTTGCATCAGGTGACCAAAGTGTTGGAGCTTCATCTTCATCATCAGTTCTTCAAATTAATATTCAGGACTGACTTCCTTTAGGATGGACTCGTTGTATATCCTTGCTGTCCAAGGGACTCTCAAGAGTCTTCTCCAACACCACAGTTCAAAAGCATCAATTCTTCAGCGCTCAGCTTCCTTTATAGGCCAACTCTCACATCCATACATGACTACTGGAAAAAACATAACTTTGACTAAACAGACTTTGTTGGCAAAATAATGTCTCTGCTTTTCAATATGCTGTCTAGGTTGGTCATAGCTTTTCTTCCAAGGAGTAGCGTCTTTAATTTCATGGCTGCAGTTACTATCTGCAGTAATTTTGGGGCCCCCCAAAATAAAGTCTGTCACTGTTTCCACTGTTTTCCCATCTATTTGCCATGAAGTGATGAAATCAGATGCCATGATCTTAGTTTTCTGAACGCTGAATTTTAAGTCAAAATTTTCACTCTCCTCTTTAGTGATAGTATCACAGATTTAATCCTAATGTCAACCAGTTTAACATTTGGCTATCTAGATTTGAACAGTTCCTAAAAGCCATCAAGAAAAAGCATCCCATTGTACAAAATATAATAGAAAAACAGTGTGATGATAGCAAATAGGGTTTTTATATGAACCTTTTACATGAAAGGTAGTGAAGCCACAAATCATTATCATGGCTTATATTTCATTTATTTATTTCTAGTTAAAATATAAATCCTTATGTACAGAATAGCTATAAAACAGAAGATATGACTAAAGAAAAGAAACTGCATCAGTGAAAATGTGTTATATTTTTCTATAGCACTTTGTTTTTATTTAAAAAATTATGCATTGAAGATTCCTGATTTTGAATACAGCCCATCTACTAATCACTTTGTTAACTATAATTAGTTGCTGCAGGTTGATACCCCAGGATACACTCTTCTCTTTAAAAAGAGATTCAGAGATTCAGAGATGTCACAGTCATTAAAACACATCTAGTTGAGAATTTATAATTTGAAGTCTTAAAAAAACATTAAAAAAGGAAATTTAAAACAACATATGGAGAATTATCTCAAATATTTAAAAATTAAAAGAACAATTATTTCATTACTTTGCTTATCTGAGTTGTTCTGCAAGTAAGCAGATCTATTTTTAGAAATGTATATTTTTTAGAATTTCTGTAGATATAAATTTTATATAATTTTAGATCCAAATTTAGAAAACGGAAAGCCATGGAATAAAGTAGTGATATGCCTGGCATGGAAAGAGTAGACAATTTAACATGACAACTGGAATTCTGATTTAAGAAATTATGACATTGAACATAGTTCAAGGCATTTAAAAACTTGAATGTTAATGACACTAACTAAAAATATTCTTATAAAATTTCTAGTTCAGTTCAGTAAGTCAGTCATGTCTGACTATTTGCAACCCCATGGACTGCAGCAATCCAGGCTTACCTGTCCATCACCAACTCCTGAAGTTTCAACTCATGTCCTTTGAGTCGGTGATGCAATCCAACCATATCATGCTCTGTCATCCCCTTCTCCTCCTGCCCTCAATCTTTCCAAGCATCAGGTATTTTAAAATGAGGCAGTTCTTCGCATCAGGCAGCCAAAGTATTGGAGTTTCAGCTTCAACTTCAGTCCTTCCAATGAATATTCAGGATTGATTTCCTTTAGGATAGACTGTTTGAATTTCCTCGCAGTCCAAGGGACTCTCAAGAGTCTTCTCCAACACCACAGTTCAAAAGCATCAATTCTTCAGCACTCAGCGTTCTTTATAGTCCAACTCTCACAACCATACATGACTACTGGAGAAACTAGCCTTGACTAGATGGACCTTTGTTGGCAAAATAATGTCTCTGTCTTTTAATGTGCTGTCTAGGTTGGTCATAGCTTTTATTCCGAGGAGAAGCGTGCTTTAACTTCATGGCTGCAATCACCATCTGCAGTGATTTTGGAGCCCAAAAAATGAAGTCTGTCACTGTTTCCACTGTTTTCCCACCTGTTTACCATGAAGTGATGGAACCAGATGCCATGATCTTAGTTTTCTGAATGTTGAGCTTTAAGCCAATTTTTTCACTCTCCTCTTTCACTTTGATCAAGAGGTCTTTAGTTCTTCTTCGCTTTCTTCCATAAGGGTCGTGTCATCTGCATATCTGAGGTTATAGGCATTTCTCCTGGCAATCTTGACTCCAGCTTGTGCTTCATCCAGCCCAGCATTTCTCATGATGTACTCTTCATGGAATGGAATGGAATGGAAAGTCGCTCAGTCGTGTCTGACTCTTTGCGACCCCATAGACTGTAGCCTACCAGGCTCCTCTGTCCATGGGATTTTCCAGGCAATAGTACTGGAGTGGATTGCCATTTCCTTCTCCAGGGATCTTCCCAACCCAGGGCTCGAACCTGGGTCTGCCATATTGTAGACAGACGCTTTACCATCTGAGCCACCAGGGAAGTTCTCAGGAAGTACACTGCATAGAAGATGAATAAGCAGGGTGACAATAAATGGGTTGACGTACTCCTTTCTTTATTTGGAACCAGTCTGTTGTTCCATGTCCAGTTCTGTTTCTTCCTGACCTGCATACATATTTCTCAAGAGGCAGGTCAGATGGTCTGGTATTCCCATCTCTTCAGAATTTTCCACAGTTTATTGTGATCCACACAGTCAGAGACTTTGGCATAGTCAATAAAGCAGAAATAGATGCTTTTCTAGAACTTATTTTGTTTTTCAATAATCCAACGGATGTTGGCAATTTGATCTCTGGTTCCTCTGCCTTTCCTAAAACCAGCATGAACATCTGGAAGTTCATGGTTCACGTATTGTTGAAGCCTGGCTTGGAGAATTTTGAGCATTACTTAAACTACCGTATGAGATGAGTGCAATTGTGTGGTAGCTTGACCATTCTTTGGCATTGCCTTTCTTTGGGATTGGAATGAAAATGGACATTTTTCCAGTCCTGTGGCCACTGCTAGCATGTTGAGTGCAGCACTTTCACAACATCATCTTTTAGGATTTGAAATAGCTCAATTGGATTCCATCACCTCCACTAGCTTTGTTTGTAGTGATGTTTCCTAAGACCCACTTGATTTTGCATTCTAGAATGTCTGGTTTTAAGTGTGTGATCATACCGTCATGATTATCTGGGTCATGAAGATCTTTTTAGTTGAGTTCTTCTGTGTATTCTTGCCACCTCCTCTTAATATCTTCTGCTTCTGTTAGGTCTATACCATTTCTGTCCTTTATCGAGCCATCTTTGCATGAAGTGTTCCCTTGGTATCTCTAATTTTCTTGAAGAGATCTCTAGTCTTTCCCATTCTCTTGTTTTCCTCTATTTCTCTTCATTGATCACTGAGGAAGGCTTTCTTATCTCTCCTTGCTATTCTTTGGAACTCTGCATTCAAATGGGTCTATCTTTCCTTTTTTCTTTTTCTTTTCACTTCTCTTCTTTTCACAGCTATTTGTAAGGCCTCCTCAGACAGCCATTTTGCTTTTTTTCATTTCTTTTTCTTGTAGATGTTCTTGATCCCTGCTTCCTGTACAATGTCATGAACCTCCATTCATAGTTCATCAGGAACTCTGTCTATCAGATTCAATCCTTTGAATACATTTCTCACTTCTACTGTATAATCATAAGGGATTTGCATTAGGTCATACCTGAATGGTCTGGTGCTTTCCCTGCTTTCTTCAATTTAAGCCTGAATTTGGTAATAAGGAGTTCACAGTCAGAGCCACAGTCAGCTCCTGTTCTTGTTTTTGCTGACTGTATAGAGCTTCTCCATCTTTGGCTGCAAAGAATATAATCAGTTTGATATCAGTATTGACCATCTGGTGATGTCCATGTGTAGAGTCTTCTCTTGTGTTCTTGGAAGAAGGTGTTTTCTATGACTAGATATAAAATTTTGCTATCTACAAAATACTTTCACAATTTCTAAAAGAAAAAGCAACATAAATATCCTGAATCTTACTTCTTCATAATAAATAGCAATTATTGCATATTTAGTTGATCTTATTTTAGTCTCCTATGTTGAAACAAAGCCTTAGCATTATTAATTAACTTGCTCTAAGTTAGTTTTGGGCTTCCTTGTTACTCAGCAGCTGGTAAAGAATCTGCCTGCAATTCAGGGGACACCAGTTTGATTGCTGGGAGTCAAGAATGATCCCCTGGAGAAGGGCATGTCAACTCACTCCAATATTCTTGCCTGGAGAATTCCCTTGGATAGAAGAGCCTGGCGGGCCCCAGTCCATGGTGTCACCAAGAGTCAGAAACAACTGAGTGACTAAGCGCACAGCAACTCTAGCTGCGCTTTGCATAGCTCTTGGGAGAAATATCAATAACCTCAGATATGCAGTGGAGAAGGCAATGGCGCCCCACTCCAGTACTCTTGCCTGGAAAATCCCATGGATGGAGGAGCCTGGTAGGCTGCAGTCCATGGGGTAGCTAAGAGTCGGCACGACTGAGCGGCTTCACTTTCACTTTTCACTTTCATGCATTGGAGAAGGAAATGGCAACCCACTCCAGTGTTCTTGCTTGGAGAATCCCAGGGATGGGGGAGCCTGGTGGGCTGCCATCTATGGGGTCACACAGAGTAGGACACGACTGAAGCAACATAGTAGCTGCAGCAGCAGCAGCAGATATGCAGATGACACCACCCTTATGGCAGAAAGTGAAGAGGAACTAAAAAGCCTCTTGATGAAAGTGAAAGAGGAGAGTGAAAAAGTTGGCTTAAAGCTCAACATTCAGAAAACGAAGATCATGGCATCTGGTCCCATCACTTCATGGCAAATAGATGGGGAAACAGTGTCAGACTTTATTTTTCTGAGCTCCAAAATCACTGCAGATGGTGATTGCAGCCATGAAATTAAAAGACACTTACTCCTTGGGAGGAAAGTTATGACCAAACTATATAGCATATTCAAAAGCAGAGACTTTACTTTGCCAGCAAAGATCCATCTAGTCAAGGCTATGGTTTTTCAAGTGGTCATGTATAGATGTGAGAGTTGGACTTGAAGAAAGCTGAGCACTGAAAAATTGATATTTTTGAACTGTAGTGCTGGAGAAGACTCTTGAGAGTCCCTTGAGAGTCCTCTTGAGAGTCCCAACCAGTCCATTCTAAAGGAAATCAGTCCTGGGTATTCTTTGGAAGGAATGATGCTAAAGCTGAAACTCCAGTACTTTGGCCACCTGATGGGAAGAGTTGACTCATTGGAAAAGACTCTGATGCTGGAAGGGATTGGAGGCAGGAAGACAAGGGGATGACAGAGGATGAGATGTCTGGATGGCATCACCGACTCAATGGACATGAGTTTGAGTGAACTCTGGGAGTTAGTGTTGGACAGGGAGGCCTGGCGTGCTGCAATTAATGGGGTCACAAAGAGTCAGACATGACTGAGCAACTGAACTGAGCTGAACTGGCACATAATGTAAATAGTGTAAGCTAGTTGTAGCTTACAAATTTTAATGTCAAGAATCAAACTAAAGGCTTAAAATGGGTGATAACTGAATTTAAACCTGAGAAGAATTTCAAATATGTTTATTAATTCATTAAAAATAACAAAAATAAACTCCTTACTTGTCAACCTGAAAACATTTATAAGAACAAAATTGTGCTTTCCATAACAAAAACATTGAGAACCATGATAATATTTTGCACTTTTTCAAATCTTTTTATTGGCTTCATAGAAAGCAGCTGAGCATATCTGTGGCATTCAGTCAGATAGCCTCTGGTAAACTTCACTGCATATTCAAGTAAGAATGAAAGTAAAAAGGAAATAAAACCTTGAATTATTTAGCAAAATTGATTTTGATCTTGCAGCATCCTGAAAAGAACTTCAGGTCTGTCTAGATTGTAGATTGTGGCCTACCAGGCTCCTCTGCTCACAGGCGTTCCCAGGCAAGAATACTGGAGCGAGTTGCTACACCCTCCTCCAGGGGATTTTCCTGATACAGGGATTGAACCCACATCTCCTACATTTGCAAGCAGAGTCTTTACTGCTAAGCCATCAGGGAGGCCCCATGGCAAAGCAGCAAAGAATCCACCTGTAATGCAGGAGATGCAGGAGACATGGGTTTGACCCCTGGGTCAGGAAGATCCCTTGGAGAAGGAAATGACAATCCACTCCAGTGTTCTTGCCTGGGAAATCTCATGGACAGAGGGACCAGGCAGGCTACAGTCCATGAGGCTGCAAAAAGTCAGAAAGGACTGAGCAAGCATGCAGGGTGATTCTGAGTAGATCTCCATAGTTATTTTAAATTCTATAATCCTAAACCTCAATTGGTGAGTTATATCTTTGAAACTGGGCTTTTGCTGCTTTGTAGGTATGACCAGATTTTTATTTATTTATTTATTTATTTATTTTATTTATTTATTTATTTATTTATTTTTAGGTATTTTGACTCAGCATTGAATAAGAGAGCCTAAGAAGGGGACAAAGAAAATTCAGAAAACTACAGTAATAAGCAGTACTCAATAGTGATAATAAGTGGGCAGAGTAAAACAGACTCAAAGCCAATCTAAATAGAATCAGGCCCATGGTTGAAACTGACTGAATACAGCTGGCATAAATACATGGCTGGATCTTGATTAGCTCAAAGTCACCAATAAGAAGCTGATGGATGATTAAATATTTGCCAATGTAAGTCCAGTTCTGTGGCATCCAACTAAATGTGGACCCCAATTGCTACTGTCTTGCTATGAGAACAGTCTGCCCAGTTTTCTCAGAAGATATGCTAAAATAATTGAAAATGAAGGGAAAGTAATGATTCTAAAAATGATATATTTGCCAAACATCTTTCATCCAGAATGTGATAAGTTTTAGTACAAAAGTCCTTGAAGAAGGGACCAAAGTTCCATTTCCTTTAATAACTACCCCAGATATAGAGGTAAGTAGCTTAATCTCTCTGTCCCTCAGTAATTCTAAATGAAACAGATTAAAAAAATGGTATCTAACACTTTCTAAAGTCCAATACATAATGTAACAAACAGTAGAGAGAGCAAAGGACATTATGAAACCTTTGATTAGCATTACTAAAGTTAAGGAACAAAATATATTTGATATCCTCATTTTGTTGGGAAAAGCTCTGGTTATTTTATCATTATTATTGGCATAGCTTCAAAATCTTTTCAAAATACATATTGAAGAATGTCTTAAAAACTATTTGGTTTCCTTTTAGGAATGGAGAGTGAGAGGGAAGTAACAAGTTTAGAAATAACACCAGTGAGAATTAGAAGAGTATAAAATAAGACACATGTTCCAGGTAACAGAAAGAATGTAAAAATGTCTCAAGAGGTCTAAATCAATCCCTATAGTTGGAAAGCAAGTCTAAGCAGCCAGAGAAAGAGAAAGTGAAAGTAGATCCTATGTGTGCTAAGTCACTTCAGTCATGTTTGACTCTGCAACGCTATGGACTGTAGCCCACCAGGCTCCTCTGTCCATGGGATTTTCCAGGCAAGAATACTGAAGTGAGTTGCCATGCTCTCCTCTAGCGGAATTTCCCTACCCAGCGATTGAACCTGTGTCTCTGTGACTCCTGCATTGCAGGCAGATTCCCCTGAGCCATCAGAGAAGCCCAGATTCTATGAGGACCTGAGAAATTAAATAAAAAGGAGATCACCAAGAACTTGCATCTCCCATGCCCTAGAGCAAGAAAAAGCAAGAGAGAACATGGAAGATGTTTCTAAGAAGGAAATGAAATAAACTAAGGCAGAAACAATAAACCATATCATAAATTAACCATAAAAATACTTTAGATTAAAGAGAACTGAGAATGCAGATCCAAACCATTACTACTTCTAAAGAAAAATAAAGAACGAATAGAAGACTTTAACCTATTATAGCTTGTGCTGTGCTCAGTCACTTCAATTGTGTCCAACTCTTGGTGACTCCATAGACCCTACAAAGCCCACCAGGCTCCTTTGTCCATGGGATTCCCCAGGCAAGAATACTGGAGTGGATTGCTATTTCCACCTCCATGGGATCTTCCTGGCCCAGACCCCAAACTCATGTCTATTAGGCCTCCTGCATTTGCATGAGGGTTCTTTACCACTAGTGCCACCTGGGAAGCCCCTAACAAATTTTTTACTTATAAAGAAATAAATCTGAGAGTCATTCATAAAGAAAAAGAAGTAAATAATATATTTCAGAACACTCCTCGGTAGAAAATATGGAGTAATGTGATAGGATTTTAAAAGAAAATGTTGAGAATAAGAAATATTATGCTCTTTCAAGATATTTCCCATTCATGCAGAAAATTAAAAGACTTCCCCAGATATGTATGGGCTCAGAAATAATGGCACTAATTGTTGTTCAGCCACTAAGTCGTTTCTGACTCTTTGGGATGCCATGGACTGGAGCACACCAGGGTTCTCTTTCTTTCACTCTCTCTCAGAGTTTGTTCAAACTCATGTCCATTGAGTCACTGATGTTATCTAACCATCTCATCATCTGTCACCCCCTTCGCCTCTTGCCCTCAATCTTTCCCAGGATGAGGGTTCTTTTCCCAGGATGTCGGCTCTTTGCGTCAGGTGGCCAAGGTATTGTAGCTTCAGTTTCAGCATCAGTCCTTCTAATGAATATTCAAGGTTGAATTTTCTTTAGGATTGACTAGTTTGATCTCGTTGCTATATAAGGAACTCTCAAGAGTCTGCTCCAGTACCATAGTTCAAAAGCATCAATTCTTTGGCCTTCAGCCTTCTTTATGGTCCAACTCTCACATGCATATATGACTACTGGAAAAACTAAAGCTTTGGTTATATTGACCTTTGTCAGCAAAGCAGTAACTCTGCTTTTTAATATCTAGCTTTGTAGTAGCTTAATGTCTAGCTTCCCTGGTAGCTCAGACAGTAAAGCATCTGTCTACAATGCGGGAGACCCAGGTTCAATCCCTGGGTTGGGAAGATCCCCTGGAGAAGGAAATGGCAATCCACTCCAGTACTATTGCCTGGAAAATCCCATGGACAGAGGAGCCTGGTAGGCTATAGTCCATGGGGTCGCAAAGAGTCAGACATGACTGAGCAACTTCACTTATCACTCATAATGTCTAACTTTGTAGTAGCTTTTCTTCCAAGGAGCAAGCGTCATTTTATTTTCTGGCTGCAGTCACCATCCACAGTGATTTTGGAGCCCAATGGAATTAATTAATCTTAAACATAAAAATATATTGAGTGTAACTCTAACAAAAAATCAGGAAGTAGATTACAATTTACAATTTAAAATGAAAAAATATGATATTAATAGATTAACAGAACTAACTGCTTATTCTGTTTAGAGTCTAAAGACAAAAATAAATCCTACAGCTTAAAATGTGAAGCTTAATGCTAAGGTACTACCTTTATCTGTTTCTTTGTTTCTCCTTCCCCTATATCAGTGAATATCTCTTAAGCTTACTCCTTTTGTCAAGAGTACAGATGAAATGTTTTTCCCTGAATTGATAGAAGCTTAAAAATGAGACAGTGCTTTATTCTTTAGGCACTTGCTAATAATACTGAAACTATACAGTTGAGCTACTAGGCTCAGTGCATTATTAAACCAAAAGTTTTTTGTTTTATCTCTCTCAGTTATTGGTTTCCTTAGGAAAAAAAATAAAAGCCATCTTAATAGCCAATAAACTTAACTAATTATTTTCTTGATAATTAAAACTCATATTGAATTACATGATCCACTGTGTTGCTTCTATTTTAATTGAGAAATAATAGTAAATCACTTAAGATGTGATATTATCTGACATATAGCCCCTTTTTCATATTCTTTTGAATCTAAGACCAATGATGTTTTTTCAGTAACTCATATTCAGTATACAAATACATATGCTCATATAATAGTATAATATAAAATAAATATACCAAAAATATTGAGTTGTTATTTATGACTTGTAGAATTCTAGACAATTGTAGTATGTTAATATATACATTTTTCAAAGTACTTTTTAAAAATTTTCATATATAGGAAATAAGACAAAAAGGTCAATGTTTTAAACTATAACTAAATTAATAAATGCAGCTAAACCATTGATGGTAGAAGATGTTAGCATTCTGGATATTTTAATTTGTAAAATTATATTCTTTCCTATATTTGTCAAATTTTCCACAATGAAATTCATTTTCATGATACAAGAAATACACTAGTGAATATAGTGTATTTTGTCATGTTAGTCTACTTTTGCATCCTGATCAGCATAATTGGTATTTTGGAACATGCTCTTAGAATACTGCACAGGTAATGGCTTGGGTGAATTATGTATATATTTCTCCTCAACTAAACTGCAGTCTCCTAAAAGACCAAATCTGGCCTGTTCCTGATATCAACAGGCCCTGAAATATGAATAAAAATGCAGGCTTCCCTATCATATATCTTGATATTTAAAACGATAAACAAACTGAAAAATAATAAATGTTTAGCCTCTTATCTTAGCAAATACACCTTTCTAAGGACAAAAGAAAAAAATATGTGTCAAGCTCTCATTTTCAAGTTAGTAAATATCAAAGATGAATAAATGTAACTATCACTACACATGCTTGGATGCTGTGTGGATAAGCTGCTGATGTTAGGTGCATAAATACATATGCACACACAAACTACATATATATATATATTTCATAAATTATTACTCACCTATTTCATAACATATTTTTCTTGCCTTCATTTCAACAAAATCACTAATCATAGTAATAATCAAGATTTTCACATAAATGATTTAAAACAATTAATAAAACAATTATTTTAAAGGATTTGGAAGTTAAATACATCTTAAACAAAAAGGTAATTAAAGTTATATGCAAAAATTAAAAAGTATTTTCACATATATTTATTTTTCTAAAATATTAAAAAACTCTTGCAAGAAAATATATAAATTATCATTAATGAATGTCAGAAGTTTTTAATTTTATAAATATTAATTTGATGTTATGAAATTTTATGAAATGCTTATTTAAAATAATTATTTTTATGAATAGATATAAAAGTAGAACTATCCACAAGTCTGTCATTCAGTGTCCATCTAGTAACCCATGTAAAGTACTGGTATCAAGCTTTATGCATATTACATCTAGAACTACATTTAGTCAAAATTATGAGTAATATGAATTTTTCAACATTGAAAATTCCTCAGACAAGTGTGAACAGTTATAAAAAATATTCTTATTTCTAAGAACTTTTAGGACTCCAAACTGGAGAACAAAGAGAGGCAAGTAAATGGACACTCAGCCTTCCCAGGATAAAGTGCTTCATTATGTAAGAATCTAACACATTCATGTTAGCTGAAAGAAAGGATTTTAAAAATCACCTAGTCTATATTTTTTAAAGATCTCTGCCTTTCAAACTTTCTCTTCACTCTGAAGAAGTAAATCAGTCTTTGACACTGAAAACATCTTGACACTGTGGGGTATATCCCACAAATCTTCAAAACATTCAGATATAATCACTTTTTGCTTTAAGAACAAGTGCCCAGATATGCAGTGAAGCTTTTCCTGGGATCTCAGTGGTGTTAATCATGACAGCAAATGTTTAAGATTATGCATTGTGCTGAGCAGAAACCACCATGTGTTACTGAATTAGTTATATTCACGGTCCTCTGACTTGTTGAGCTCTTCTGCACTGATCCAAAGGCCGTATTGGTGGGAATCAAGTCCTATTCAACTTGCTCACACAGTCATTCACAGAGCGTCATATATAACACAAAATGTAAAAACCACAGAATTTGTTGAATTAACTTGAAATGTAATAAGAAATTCCTAAAGACATATATGGGAAAGGTCTTAAATATGTATTATGATACTTTTTGGAATTCAACAAAAGAATGACTAAACTGACATGAAAAAGGTAGTTAAGGGTTTAAGATTGAATAACAGAGCAAAACAAAAGAGGACATGGTGGGGACTATCTGCAATATCCCCTTCCTTCTTTTGAGTATAGCCTATATATCTGAAAATCCCTAGGCTTAAAAATAATAAAATAAATAATCAAAATAATATCATTACAAATAATAAGATAAATATTGATAGCTCTTTTCAAAACCCAATCCATCTTTACTTCTGAAAGGGAATCTGTTTACACTAAATGTGTAAAGTATGCATGCTTGGGCATAAAGCTTATATCCTTCTTATACTAGAAAATTTTTATAAGCAGGCAGCATTATTTAACATAATTGTGCTACTGGGAGAAATTATAAAATGTAGGCTAAATAGTTATTTAGTAAGAAAAAATGTATTTTTAACTGTCAATTTGTTGAACCAAGTATCAGACAATGTCACTCTACTGTAGTCCTATCTCAAAATATCTCTATTTTTACTCCAAAATAAGAAACACTGTGTAATGTATTTCTGTATCTCAAAATGATTTCACTGAAACCAGTGCAGGTTTTCAATACGGTAATCAAATCCTTCAGAGACTCTTCTAAATATAATTCTTAACCTGAAAGGTATTTTATATTCTCTTTAAAAGAATACTGACAGAAATAAAATATGAAAAGATTTCCTCTTTCGTCCCCATAGACATGGAGTGGATCTGATTCTGTTTCAGCCTCAGTCAACAAAAGGTATTAATGGAAATACTGCACCTCAGTATGCTCCACACTGCTGAAGTTGACAAAAATAGTCAAAGGGTTTAAAACAAAAAGGCTAGAAAAGTTTAAATTTTAGTAGCTCATTGTGAACCTTGAAAAAAGTCATTAAGTCTGTATATTTATGATACATTTTTTGAAAATATATATATATGAGAAGTAAACCATTCTCAATTATTACTGTTTTATATCCCTCGTTAAATGTTTCCAAAAATTACTTCCCTTAGGAATAAGGTTATATATATATATATACACATACACATATATATATAACTTTCAGTGCCATATAATAAAATATTATTTTCCTCCTGCTGTATACATTCACCTCAGATTCTAGTTAAGTGCTTTGTAAAATGCCATTCTGTTCATCTTTCTCAATAACTAAAATATAATTTTGCTCTTCTAAAAATTCTAAAGCTGATAGGAACCTAAACTTTTAGTAGCAGGGAAAATCTTTCAACTAATTTAAATTTGATTTTTGGCTTGTTCTGAAAGATAGAGTGTTTCTGGTACAATGTGTTTTTTCTATAAAGAGGTTTAGTCATACACAATGGATAAACAGGAGAAAACTGCCAATATATGACATGTAAATTAATTGGTTCATACATGATATTCCTTAGCACTTTAGTGCTTGGTGCCAAGTATCTGCTGAATGCAGCAAGCCATGAAGGAATATAGTGTTTTATGTGGTACCCACTAATCCCTCAATCAAACCTGTGACTTGTGATACCTGTGTATTAGGTGAAATGGTAGCTGCCAAAGATAGGTCCACATCCTAGTTCCTATAACCTGTGATATTGTCTTCTTTGGGAAAAAGGTCTTTGCAAATAATAACAATTAAGGGTCTTATAATGAAGATATCATCCTGGATTATCTGGATGGACTCTAAATCCAAATATATATGTCCTTAGAAGAGGAAGGCAGAGTTAGATTTGAGACAGACAGAAGAAGAGAAAAATGGCAGAGGACAAGGCCATATTAAAAAAAAAAGAAGACAGAGATTGGAGTAAGACAACAAGAGGCAAGAAACAGAATTTCCTCTAGAGCCTCAGAAGAGAGTGATACCCTGCCAATAGCTTGATTTTAGTCTTAGGGCCTCCAGGACTGAATAAATAAATGAATAAATGTTTGTTGTTTTAAGTTATTAGTTTGTGGTAATTTGTTAAGGCATCCTGAAAAATATATCTTGTAATTTTTTATTTTTGTCTCCATAAGAGAGCAACCAGACTCAAATCTTCCTTATTCCTCATTCCAGTGCTAACTTTTTAACCTCTTTTTTGTAAATAAAGTCCTATTGTACTGTAATAGTCATATCTATTAGAGATTTCAAATCTTTTTTTATCTGCACTAATATATTTATAAGGAATGCCACTATTTGTTTATGTTTATGTTCCAATTGCAAAGTTTTACAGATTTTGAGTGATCTTGTCTCTCCTTGATTTCACTAAAAAGCCCTGACATTATTAATGTGTGATTTTGCAAAAGAGCTAAAATTGTATTTAGGAATTACTATTTTGTGAGATGATAGACATGCCTATGTTTTATGTGAATAGATGCCCCCATCAAAAAAACTAAAATCTATGTAAGAACTGGCAGCATAAAATGTCAATGATAATTCAAAGATAATTCATAATTTTCAATTCAGTTCAGTTCAGTTCAGTCACTCAGTCATGCCCTACTCTTTGTGACCTCATGGACTGCAGCATGCCAGGCCTCCCTGTCCATCATCAACTCCCAGAGTTTGCCCAAACTCATGTCCATTGAGTCAGTGATGCCATGCAAGCATCTCATCCTCTGTCATCCCCTTTCTCCTCCCACTTTCAATCTTTCCCAGCATCAGGGTCTTTTCCAATGAATCAGCTCTTCCAACCAGGTGGCCAAAGTATTGGAGTTTCAGCTTCAACATCAGTCCTTTCAATGGACACTCAGGACTGATCTCCTTTATTTTTTTTTATTTTTATTTTTTTATTTTACTTTATTTTACTTTACAATACTGTATTGGTTTGGCCATACATCAACATGAATCTGCTACAGGTGTACACATGTTCCCAATCCTGAACCCCCCTCCCACCTCCCTCCCCATACCATCTCTCTGGGTCATCCCAGTGCACCAGCCCCAAGCATCCTGTATCCTGCATTGAACCTAAACTGAAGATTCGTGTCTTATATGATATTATACATGTTTCAATGCCATTCTCCCAAATCGCCCCACCCTCTCCCTCTCTCACAGAGTCCAAAAGACTGTTCTATACATCTGTGTCTCTTTTGCTGTCTTGCATACAGGGTTATCGTTACCATCTTTCTAAATTTCATATATATGTGTTAGTATACTGTATTGGTGTTTTTCTTTCTGGCTTACTTCACTCTGTATAATTGGCTCCAGTTTCATCCACTTCATTAGAACTGATTCAAATGTATTATTTTTAATGGCTAGACTAGTTGGATCTCCTTGCAGTCCAAGGGACTCTCAAGAGTCTTGTCCAACACCACAGTTCAAAAGCATCAATTCATCTGTGCTCAGCATTTTTATAGTCCAACTCTCACATGCATACATGACTACTGGAAAAACCAGTAGCTTTTTTTTGACTAGACGGACCTTTGTTGGCAAAGTAAAATCACAGAAGCAGAGAATTGGATTTTATCTTGTTGATAAGTTTATTAAACTTTGAGACTAGAAAAGGCAACTTCCCTCTATTTGTTAAAATGTTATCCAATACTACTTGATGATTTTTATTGAAGAAACACTCAAAACTTTAAAACACAGCCCATTCAAATTGAATTCTTTTATAAAATATAAATTTATTTATTTTAATTGGAGGTTAATTACTTTACAATATTGTATTGGTTTTGCCACACATCAACATGAATCTGCCACAGGTATACACGTGTTCCCCAACCTGAACCCCCCTCCCTCCCCCCTCCCCATACCATCCCTCTGGGTCGTTTCACTGCACCAGCCGCAAGCACCCAGTACCATGCATCAAATTCTTATAACCATCTATGGTTTCTAAATTTTTTGAAATATACTTAAGCCTCACTTTTTAATTTTTACTTTCATGTATACTTATATTTTTCTCTGAATTTGTATACTAAAATAGATTCAAAATATTCTATAATCAGGTAAAATAAAACTTGATAGAGTGAGTAAGAGTTTTGCACAGTGAAAATATAGAGATATAGCACCACTAAAATTCTCTAAGGAAATAAAGGAAAATAAAAATCTGAAATAGATAAAGCAACCCAAATGTTTGTCATCTAACAAATGGTAAACACAACATGGTATATCCATATAATGAAATATTATTCCACAAAATAAGAAATGGTACAATATGGGTAAGTCTTGAAAACATTATGCCAAGTGAAAGAAGTCAGTTATAACACACACAAACACACAGTTATGACCAAACTAGATAGCATATTAAAAAGCAGAGACATTACTTTGCCAACCAAGGTCCATCTAGTCAAGGCTGTAGTTTTCCCAGTGGTCATGTATGGGTGTGAGGGTTGGACTACAAAGAAAGCTAAGCACTGAAGAACTGGTGCTTTTGAACTGTGGTGTTGGAGAAGACTCTTGAGAGTCCCTTGGACTGCAAGGAGATCCAACCAGTCCATCTTAAAGGAGAGCAGTCCTGGGTGTTCATTGGAAGGATTGATGTTGAAGCTGAAACTCCAATACTTTGGCCACCTGATGTGAAGAGCTGACTAATTAAAAAACACCCTGGTGCTGGGAAAGATTGAGGGCAGGAGGAGAAGGGGATGGCAGAGGATTAAATGGTTGGATGGCATCACCAACTCAATGGACATGGGTTTGGGTAAACTCTAGGAGCTGGTGATGGACAGGGAGGCCAGGCATGCTGCAGTTCATAGGGTTGCAAAGGGTTGGACATGACTGAGCAACTGAACTGAACTGAACTGAACTGAACTGATAGAGCAGATGGTAGATTAGTGGTTGTCAAGGAGTAAGGTGTAATGTACAGTGACTGTCAGTGGATTTCTTTTTAAGGTGATAAAACTTTTATATTAGATATTTACGACTGCACACCTCTATAATATACTAAAAACTGCTGAATGGTACATTTTAAAACATGAATTTTATGATACATAAATTATATCTCAATAGGCAGCACAGTGGTAAAGAATCTTACTGCAATGCAGGAGACCTGAGTTTGATCCTTGGGTAGGGAACCCCTGGAGAAGGGAATGGCAACCCACTCCAATATTCTTGTCTGGAGAATTCCATGGGCAGAGGAGCCTGGTGGGCTATAGTCCATGGGGTCACAAAGAGTTGGACATGACTGAGTGACTAACACTACTACTACTAAAACTTATAAAACACAGACACAACACAAAACATACAAAAAGCAAAACAAGATCCATGTGGTATCAGCAGCCATGAGAAAGGAACTAGGGAGATGGCAAAATGAATTTAAATTGACTTGAGAGTTTGAGAGCCTGAGAATTGCACATCCTCTACAGACAGATAATACTCTTTAAAATCTTGACAAGGTAATCACAGTACAGAAGCCAAAACTGGGTTAGGGCTGTACACACTCTGATTCAAAAGCATCTGTAAGAAAACTGTCTAAATTCTGTGGTGGAAGACTCTGGACCCTATGGATCCTTGAGACCCACTAACCAGATGTCCTCTCCAGAACAGTTCAACATTAACAGAAGCTATAGTATACAGAATCTAAACTGAGAAGTTTCAGAAAGAATCGTGAAAGAAAAATAGAGCTAACAGATTTTAAAAATACATGGATATATATATTTTAGCATCTATAAAAATAACAACAGAAGTTCTAGAGCCATTAAGTTGGACATGTTATCTTGATATGTTCTCTTCTTTAAGAGAACAGAAATGAAGACTTACTTCATTGTACATGAGCAATGGAAAGGACTGTAGTAAATCCCATGCAAATATACTATAAATTAAATACAAAAAAAAAAAGAATAAATAAATAAACAAATAAAGTTATAACTGGACATGGAACAACAGACTGGTTCCAAATAGGAAAAGGAGTACCTCAAGGCTGTATATTGTCACCTTGCTTATTTAACTTGAATGCAGAGTACATCATGAGAAATGCTGGGCTGGATGAAGCACAAGCTGGAATCCCATAAGATTGCTGGGAGAAATATCAAAAACCTCAGATATGCAAATGACACCACCCTTATGGCAGAAAGTGAAGAGGAGCTAAAAAGCTTTTTGATGAAAATGAAAGAGGAGAATGAAAAAGTTGGCTTAAGGCTCAACATTCAGAAAACTAAGATCATGGTATCCGGCGCCATCACTTTATGGTAAATAGATGGGGAAACCGGTTTCTCTCTGTTTTCATATATGTTTGAAATTATTCATAATAAGAATGCTAATAAAAAAGGTAACTTTGAAGTTTGCAGTTTACAGAGTTGTGCAAAAAAAACAAATGAGAGACAATGAAGACTGGAAACATGTTAGTAAAGAGAGGAGAAACAGAAAGGAGAGAATGGATGTATTATTGGATAGAAATGGCAGAAATCTGTGACCTGTGGAGCTAAAAAGGGTAGAGGTACCAAAAATGACTTCAAGGTTCTGGCTGAGAGGACTTAGTAGATGTGAATAACTTGAGACATGAGACACATGAGGAAGCGATGCAATTAACTTAAAGGGAAGCACAGAAGAATATGTTTTGCATAGAGATGATGAGCTGTATCTGGAGAGATTAAAGTTGCCAAAAATGTTAAGGTAAAATTGTATAATTAGGTACCATAATGATTGGAACTCTACATCCAATTAACAATAAAATCTATCAAATAACTTGAGAATTGACTCACTCTCTCTCTTCTTTCCTGTCTTCTGCGGTTTGTGAAGTTCTTTCCTCTGTTAATTTACCTTTCCTGCTTTCTCTTCTGTTCTTACATTTTAAGAATGCAATAGAAAAGAACTGGCCTGCCAATGCAGGAGACACGGATTCGACCCCAGGAAAATCCCCTGGAGAAGGAAATGGCAACCCACTTCAGTATTGTTGCTGGGGATAATCCCAAGAATAGAGGAGCCTGGTGGGCTACAGTCCATGGGATGGCAAAAAAGTTGGTCATGAGCTAGTGACTAAATAACAACTTAGACATTTAAATTTTTCTGCAAAATCATCTGTCCTAGTTTTAAAATTTCAAATAACAAGGGGAAATGTCAAATGTTGTTTAAAGAAAAATAAACAACTGCCTTCTAATTCTGCTCCCCAGGATTGGAAGACATGAAGCTCTTTTAATTGTTTACCCTGGCACTTATTTTTCTGTTTTGAAATTATAGGCAAATTCTATGAACTCTGAATTTATCAATTAATAAATTACTTATTGTCTCCCGTTAAGATAAAGGTTTAGTTCTTATACTCACTTATCCTATAATCAGAATACAGTTTACTTCAGTTCAGTTCAGTCCCTCAGTCCTGTCAGATTCTGCGACCCCATGAATTGCAGCATGGCAGGCCTCCCTGTGCATCACCAACTCCCAGAGTTCACTCAGACTCATGTCCATCGAGTCCGTGATGCCATCCAGCCATCTCATACTCTGTCATCCCCTTCTCCTCCTGCCCCTAATCCTTTCCAGCATCAGAGTCTTTTCCAATGAGTCAACTCTTCATATCAGGTGGCCAAAGTACTGGAGTTTCAGCTTTAGCATCATTCCTTCCAAAGAAATCCCAGGGCTGATCTCCTTCAGAATGGACTGGTTGGATTTCCTTGCAGTCCAAGGGACTCTCAGGAGTCTTCTCCAACACCACAGTTCAAAAGCATCAATTCTTCAGCACTCAGCCTTCTTCACATTCCAACCCTAACATCCATACATGACCACAGGAAAAACCATAGCCTTGACTAGATGGACCTTTGTTGGCAAAGTAATGTCTCTGCTTTTCAATATGCTATCTAGGTTGGTCATAACTTTCCTTCCAAGGAGTAAGTGTCTTTTAATTTCATGGCTGCAGTCACCATCTGCAGTGATTTTGGAGCCCCAAAAATAAAGTCTGACACTGTTTCCACTGTTTCCCCGTCTATTTCCCATGATGTGATGGGACCGGATGCCATGATCTTCGTTTTGTGAATGTTGAGCTTTAAGCCAACTTTTTCACTCTCCACTTTCACTTTCATCAAGTGGCTTTTTAGTTCCTCTTCACTTTCTGCCATAAGGCTGGTATCATCTGCATATCTGAGGTTATTGATATTTCTCCCAGCAATCTTGATTCCAGCTTGTGCTTCTTCCACCCCAGCATTTCTCATGACGTACTCTGCATATAAGCTAAATAAGCAGGGTGACAGTATACAGCCTTGACGTACTCCTTTTCCTATTTGAAACCAGTCTGTTGTTCCATGTCCAGTTCTAACTGTTGCTTCCTGACCTGCATATAGGTTTCTCAAGAGGCAGGTCACATTAATATTATATCAGCATACAGTGCTTTCATTATAAGCATTTAAACTTGGTTAACTGTGACCCAGTTAATGTACTCAAGTTACATTTTTTTCTTTTTAAACAAACAAGGTTGCTTTGTTTTTCAAGAAGTTTGTAATTATTACCTCTTTTCTCCATATTTTTAGTTTTCTGTGGGCTTTTATAATGTGCCTTCTCACATCATCCAGTACTCCTTCAATTAAATATTCTCTTTTTATGTTTCTTTAATTGAAGTAAAACAGAGAATTAAATTAACTGTAAGATCAAACATCATATGTTCTATCAGTTTTCCTTAGCCACCAAAAAGACCTGGGGAGGTACTTGGCTTTCAAAGGATTCTGCATAGTTATGGCCTCAAACATCCCATTATCATAATTCTGAGAACTTACTTCCCGATACTGCATAAGAAGAGGCATATTGTAGGGTTTACAAGCACAGATTCTGAAGTCAAGTCTAACCAATTCAAATCCTACTCCTTGGCGGGTGTTATAGGATATAAATGAATAATAAGTATAAAGTGTCCGATGTAGTTAATATACAAAGGAAAAGACAGAGTATTTTTTAAAGAAAAATTTTCTTCCTTGGCTCCCTCTACTGTTTTGGAAGAACAGATGGTTCGAGAGCTTCTTGAGAAAGGATGGGAGATAAATTGTTGAAATGTTGCATGTTGAAAACATACTTCTTCTACTCTTACACTTGCTAAAAATTCTAGTTTAAAAATACTTCAATCATACCATTAAATTAATTTAAATTGCAATAAATCATGTGATTAAATTCAATGCAATTGTGCAACTAATTAAAGTTGTTTTTTTCAAATCTCAACAAAATAGCTTTAAGATTCCCTGCATCAAAAACTAACACTAAATTAGTAAATTCTGACACTGAAGATTTTCAGTGATTAATGAGAACAGAGAAACAGAACAGTGGCCCCAAGTATGTTATGAGCTACATTATTGCAAAGGATATGGAACTTGATACACAGACAATGAACTACCTATATTCCTTAAAGCTTTCCTGTAATTTAACTATTTCTCAACCACTGAAACTAAGTCTCCAGGAGTAATAACCTACATTCATTACTAAGAGTCCTCCCTGTTGATGATAGCTTATAGGTAATGTACTTGAAAGTCAATTTGGATGTAAATAAAATACTTCATTCTCACTTTGCTGAGAAAACAGTCTAGCTATCAACTATCAATATGGTTCAAATTGAATCATTTTCCTTAAAATAGAGTGGAAAATCTGGAGACATCAAATATTTCATAATAATAACATTAAAGGAAGTTTTTAACCAAAGTAAAAATAACAAGCAAAATCATCAGAATCAACAATTTAAAAAAAAAGAACAATTAACCAGAATATAAGAGATGAAGCTAATGAAACTAATAAAACTTAATAGAAGAAAAAGACTAAAATATTAAAATAAGTAAATAGGTAAAATATTTAAATAATTTTATCTCATATTAAGCTTATATTTTACTATTAAAATAAGTGAAATATAAAATAATATTTAAAGTAAATAATAAAATAAATAAGCAAGTAAGAATATTAAATGAGTAAATTTTTTTAAATATGATAAAATTTTAAACTAAAAAATAAGAAAAATTGAATATTTTTTAAAACTCAATTAATAGAGCTCAAAATCTAGTCTCCCACACACAAAACAAAACAGTAACATAACTTGATTCTATTTTTTTTTTTTTTTTAATAATGACTAACGCTGCGCCTCACAGGACAAAGTGTGACTGTGAGGGAGACAGTACGGCGCTGGCCTCTTGAGCAGTAGTCCCAAAGGCTGCCAGTCAGGGACTCTCACTCAGGAGGGTTCAAAGGCCAGGCGGCTCTGAGCGATCTGACCTGCCAGTACAGCCAGCCCCCCACATCCTGGCTCAGCTGTGGGCTGGGTAGTGCCCCGACCCATGACTGGCCTTGTACGCTGACCCTGGGTGAAGGCCTGAGATACCCACGACCTAACTTGATTGTTAATATACACTTTAAAGAATAAATGAAAAGAATTATATAGAAAGATAAACTGGAGAAAACAGCAAAATATTTAAAAATAGAAATTACATGCTAAGAAATATGGCATATGCAGCCACACTCCATTGACAAGATTATACTACATCCATTAAGCATCCATTCTGTTACATAAGAATGGATAGGATGGAGGGGGGAAATAATCTAAGAAATAGTGTGAGAAAATACCTGTGAACTGAAGAAAAAAAAAGTCTTTAGATTGAAAATTATCACCAAATGGCAGAAGAAAATAAAGAAAAATCACCTGAAAAACATATAAATGTGAACAAGTTGAATAGAAAGATGAAAAGAAAATTGCAAATTTTCAGAAAAAATACACACAAAGGAATAGACAATTTCTTATAATATCTTAATTACCAAATTTGATGAAGAATATAAAAATACCTGAATAGAATTGAAAATTTAGATAAAATTGAAAAGGTAATAAAAAACCTTCAACTTTTAAATCAATATTTGATTAAATTCAGCACCTATCTATGATATTATATTGTCATCCAACATAATCCACAAATGATAAATTATAATAATTTGAGATTCCAAGATAACAAGCAGGTTTACAATGCTTATATGTTTCATGTTTATATGCTTCACCCAGCATACTGGCAACAATGTTTTTTAACTGAGATCCTAGAGAAATGGGACTAGCATACCGTGTAAGTTGTAGCATATATTAGTAAACACTTTTAGGACAGTTTTAAATGTGCATATTCTTTCTCCAAGAAAGGAATCTTACAGAAATACATATATATATATATATATATAACATTCCACCATGTATCTTATATATATGTGTGTGTGTATATATATATGTATATATATATGTGTGTGTGTATATATATATATATATATATTCATCAGAGGATGAAATGGTTGGATGGCATCACTGACGTAATGGACATGAGTTTGAGAAGGCTCTGGGAGTTGGACAGGAAGGCCTGGAGTGCTGTGGTCCGTGGGATCGCAAAGCATTAAACATGACTGAGCAACTGAACTGAAATGATGCATATACATATCTATACACATACAGTGTATGTTATTCACAGTATTGTAAGAATGAAAAAATGCTACATGCCCATCAATGACAAATGATTAAGTAAAATATGATATGTTTATCTTAAAAACAATCTGAAGGTTTAAAAAAAGTAAGTATTTTACTTATAAGTTTGTCTGACATATTTAAATTTTGGTACTAGGCATGGACAGAGGAGCCTGGCAAGCTACAGTCCATAGGGTCGCAAAGACTCAGACACAACTGAGCACACACACACTATTACTACATTCATCTATGCAATATATAGGAGAGATACATCAAAAAAGGACTTACACACTTTTCTCTATAATCCTTCCATTTATGTGTTCATTTATTTTCATACTAAGCATATATTTACTGTTTATTTTGGTTAAAATCCTTAAAAATATGTAAACAAGCATGATAAATGTAGTTTCCAATTTCTTATTATCTTTGATGCTTTATCTTGTAGTATTGTAATTATCCTGTTTTACTGCCTATTAGCTGCTCTAGTGCCAATTACTTTGGTACTGCTTTACTAGGTAAACAGAGTGAAATAAAGTTCAGTAACGGTTAGTAATATGATGCAAAAAGTTTAGAAGTGATGAAATGAGCAATATCACTAAACTGCTGAAATGGTGCCGAGATTCACTAAGTACTATACAAAAGAAAGCAAACAAACAAGAATTCATTACACAGTTGACTAAGCTGTGCAACTGATGGGCAATCTTCATTGCCATGTGACATTCAGGCTCTCATTAGTGATTTCAGGCCAGCAGAGGAGACAATAAAATTTGATGCAAGCTGTCAAGGTGAAGTTTTAAGAGCTGTGATTCTGAATTTATTCTTAAGAGTCATATAGAAGTAATATATGACAAACAGATTTAGAAATGTCTTTACACAAGTAATTAGGGGATCTAGTCCTTATTCCAAAAATCTTAACATCTTAAAAAAAAAAAAAAAAACATGGAAACACACACAAAAATGTTATATTAATCCAAATTATATTTTTAAAATTCTTTGTATAAAAGATAATGAATAATGGTAATGCCTATAATTCTTCAATATTTTCTCATAAATTTGACTTTAAGAAAATCTAGCTATTCCTAGGAATAAGGTATATAAGCAAAAGCTCTACAGGTACTTGCATATAAAACAAAACCTTTAATAACATCTCTTGGAGTGGAATGCAATCAAAATCTAAATCGGTATATCACCATGAAATAATGACTTCCTGGGCTAGGGAAGCAAATAATAGGTCATATTTTTAATCTTTTAGCATGGGGAGAGAGCTCTGTAAAACCAAACAGATTGTCTGGCAAAGGTTTCTGAACTTGATTTTTTTTTTTTTTGTAATCACAGAGAACTGCCAGCTATCAATAGAAAATCTCAACCAAAGGATTCATAGAGCTTAGTCTACTAGATTAAACAGAGATGCAGTTAACAAGCCTCTTTCAGTCTAAAGAGAGGTATAATAATATGTTAGAGGCGTTAGTAAAATTTCTAAAACTTACTGTTGGCTTTCTAAAGTTGTGGTTGATATTTTAGCTTCTAGCAACAATTTTTTCATGGTCCTATTTACTAACCTTTCTGAAAAATAAAATTTACCATTATGTGATGCAAAATGTAAAGTTCTTTGTTAATTTTTTTTTAATCTAAGTAAACTATACTTTTTCCTTGAGAATTTTACTTTCTGTGAATTGCAATAATTATAAAAGCATATTACATAAAAATCATGAGATAATAATTTTAATAATGAAACAAAAATATTGTAAATGTGGTACTACTAAATGTTGTACTACTTACATTCTCAAATAACTAAGCAATCAAAAATTATAAGACAAAGTACATGTATTTATTAACTATGTAACATCAAACATTTTTTCACAAAAGAATCTGTTTTTAAAAATGTGCTTTTCAGTTTACTTTAGTATATTAAGTGCCCTACACTAAGCAAGAATCATTTGAAAAAAATTAAATATACGGAAAGTATAAATGCCTAGAGAAGACTGTAATTTTAAATTAAGGAGACAGGCCCAGTAAGATTAAATAATATTTATAAAGTCGCATTTAGAAGAGGAGAAGGTAGATCTAGAGTCTATGGCCTCCTGACTACCACTGTATTTTGCCACTCTATTATTATGGACTATCATTTTCAATTAAATGTTAACTATGTTAAAACTTGGTGGGCTTCCTGGGTGGCACTAGTGGTAAAGAACCCATCTGCCAATGCAGGAGACATAAGAGATGCTGGTTTGATCCCTGGGTTGAGAAGGTCCCCTGGAAGAGGGCTTGGCAACCCACTCTAGTATTCTTGCCTGGAGAAGTCCATGGACAGAGGAGCCTGGTGGGCTATGGTCCATAGAGTCTCAAAGACTGAAGTGACTTAGCATGCACAGATGCATGCATGCTAAAACTTTACATAACTGTAAAGTTAGAGAAATTAGAAACAAACTATTGAATATCTTATAAACTGTGTTTATCATTGTTAGTAATCTTATAAATCTTCAGTAGGAAGAACATTTATATTCACAAGTTTATCAGATATCCTGAACTTTAATGAACCACATCATGGGACAGAAAAGCATAAATAAAGTAGACACATAAAGCAAAACTTTAAACTTTTGAGTCTAAAAAGCAAGCTTCATATTATGTAAGCCTCATATCTTAAAATTTTCCAGCCATTATGAACTATTATTCAAGATACTTAAATTTGTTGAGATTAGTGGCATTGTTCATCAGTCTTAAAATTCAGTACTCTATGTGTAGTCTATTTAAATCTACTCATTCTTTTAAATAATTAGTTCTTGCACCCCAGAGAAAATTACCGTAAAGATAAATATGCACTGAGGCAGAAAGACTGCTTTTTATTTCTTTTAAAATCATATGTAACTTATTCCTTTCTTATATGAGTTAGGACTGAGTACATTCAAAAGTTACTGAATAAGGAACTGTTCACATCATTCAACAAAGAACTTCTTTCACCCATCTAGCTGGTTGTCTCTTCTCAAGACCAGCCCCTACCAACCTTAGTCATAGACTGTTGTAAGTACAGTTCTTTGAGGCATTGATATAAGGTGATTATGCTCTCAAATTCAAAGCAGTTCAGCTCATTGAAAAGGCTGACTCAGAGCAATGAACGTTTTAGCACTAGGCTCTTCACTAGCAATGAAAACTGTGCTGCTGCCTGTTGTAGATCAAGGTCAGCGATTTACAGGTAAATAGCTCCCTCCACTGGCCCAACCATCATTCTATGCTCTGAAGTCTAAAATCCAAGTCCCCTACTACCAAGTTTGCAAACAGAACACAGAATGCTAGAGCAGCTTGAAAATTTAGAAACACTGAATTTGTAGGTGGGTCAGCCAGTAACTAAGAGGTGGCAACCCTTTGAGTACTAAGATCTAAATGGAAACTTAACGAGTTGAAGGAATACATATCAGTGCCTATATTATTAAAACACCTATAAGGGAGAGACTGGAAAACACATTCTAAAAAGCAGTTTGCAGTTTTGAGAGGATATAATGATAACAAAAGGAGTACCAATGATCTCTAAACTACCATATACTGGATAGTGGGTCTAATTGGGCTTTTGTTTTGCTGGTTGGGTATTAAAGTTTAGGGATTACTCAGTTTGCTTGGGTCAGAGTTGTTGTTAAAACTTGCCTTCTCCTAAAGAATATATACACTTTCAGTTTGAGAGGATACTCATCATTAGCCTATCTATGGTGTATATATTTCTTTGTCATGATATTGTGCAGCCCAACTTCATTTTATAAGTGAGGAGGTTAGAAAACATGAACTAGTTTACTAAAAATGTCCTTATCTAAGCCCTAGCCAGATCACATGACACTTAGCTTGGTATTCTATATAGGAGAAGAGTGTTTCTTGCAATGTGTAGTCCCTGGACCAACAGCAACATCATCATACCTGAGATGTGCTAAAAATGCAAATAACAGGCCCATCTCCCAGACCTATCAAGTCAGAAACTTGGGGCAGATGAAAGAAATCTGGGTTTAAGCAAATCTTCCCGATGATTATGATATGCATTAGAGTTTGAAACTTTACTTGACATATATAATTATTAAATAACATTAATGAATATAATTTGTTTAAATTAAAATTTAAATATATGTACTAAATTTTAGTGCATAAAATCAACTTACGAATTATGTTCAAACTGATCCTCTTCAGTCAAAACTGGATAAATTGTTCCCATCAATGCTGACTGTATCACTTCCAATGTTCCATTCTATTTTGTCCCCAGATACTGTTCATTCTTCTAGTTCACTCAAAGGACAATTCTTGCATATTTTTTTTTCTTCTATAACTCAACTAAATCACAGATCAAACTGGTATTTTGCTATTACTACTTGGTAGAATAGTATTACTATTATATTCTATACAATTGTATTCTATACAGTTACTATTACTATTCCATACAATTGGACTTCCCTGGTGGCTCAGACGGTAAAGTGTCTGCCTGCAATGTGGGAGACCCAGATTCAATCCCTGGGTTGGGAAGATTCCCTGGAGAAGGAAATGGCAATCTACTCCAGTACTCTTGCTTGGAAAATTCCATGGACTGAGGAGCCTGGTAGGCTACAGTCCATGGGGTTGCAAGAGTCAGACACGACTGAGCGACTTCACTTTCACTTTTCACTTTCATGCATTGGAGAAGGAAATGGCAACCCACTCGTGTTCTTGCCTGGAGAATCCCAGGGATGGAAGAGCCTGGTGGGCTGCCGTCTATGGGGTCACAAGAGTTGGACACTACTGAGCAACTTCACTACTATTCTATACAATTACTATTTGGTAGAAAATTGCATACTTTTACCAAAGCAATTTTAACGCTTCACCCACTCATTTACAATAACTGATTTCCATTTTAAGATTCTAAATGTTTGACAGGCCAAAAAGTGTTGATATGCCACCAAATTCTGAGAACTTAGCAGTGACCACAGGCCTGGAAAAGATCAGTTTTCATTCCAATCCCCAAAAAAGTCAATGCCAAAGAATGTTCAAACTATCATACAATTTCACTCATTTCATATGATAGCAAGGTAATGCTCAAAATCCAAGCTAGGCTTCAACAGAATGTAAATTGAGAACTTCCAGATATACAAGCTAGATGTAAAAAAGTCAGAGGAACCAGAGATAAATTTCCAATATCCCTTGGATCATAGACAAAGCAAGGGAATTCCAAAAAATATCTGCTTCACTAAAGCCTTTGATTGTGTGGATCACCAATTCTTAAAGAGATGGGAATTTCAGACCACCTTACCTGTCTCCTGGTGGATAAGACTTCCCTGGTGGCTCATACAGTAAAGCGTCTGTGTACAATGTGGGAGACCTGAATTTGATCCCTGGGTCGGGAAGATTCCCTGGAAAGGGAAATGGCAATCCACTCCAGTACTATTGCCTGGAAAATCCCATGGACAGAGGATAGGCCTCAGTCCATGGGGTAGCAAAGAGTCAGACATGACTGCGTGACTTTCCTTTACCTGTCTCCTGAGAAACCTGTATATAGGACAAGAAGCAACAGTAAGAACCAGACATAGAAGAATGGACTGGTTCCAAATTGGAAAAGGAGTACAATCAAAACTGCATATTGTCACCCTGCTTATTTAATTTATATGCAAAGTACATCATGCAAATTATTGATTGAATGAATCACAAGCTGGAATCAATAAACAATATTGTTGGAGAAATATCAACAACCTCAGATACGCAGATGCAAGAAAGTGAAGAGGAACTAAAGAGCCTCTTGATGGGGTAAAAGAATAGAATGAAAAAGCCAGCTTAAAGTTTAACATTCAAAAAACTAAGATCATGGCATACGACTCTAATCACTTCATGGCAAATATATGGGGAAACAATGGACATAGTGGCAGATTTTATTTTCTGGGGCTCCAAAATCACAGCAGATGGTGACTGCAGCCATGAAATTAAAAGGTCCTTGCTCCTCAGAAAGAAAGTTATGACAAACCCAGACAGCATATTAAACAGCAGAGATATATCACTTTGATGACAAGTTCAGTTCAGTTCAGTTCAGTCATTCAGTCATGTCCAGCTCTTTGCTATCCCATGGACTGCAGCATTCCAGGCCTCCCTGTCCATCACCAACACCTGGAGCTTGCTCAAACTCATGTCCATTGAGTCAGTGATACCATACAACCATCTCATCCTCTGTCGTCCCCTTCTTCTCTGCCGACAAAGGTCTGTCTAATCAAAGCTGTGGTTATTTTTTTCCAGTAGTCATTTATGGATGTGAGAGTTGGACCATAAAGAAGGTTGAGGGCCAAAGAATTGATGCTTCTGAACTGTGGTGCTGGAGAAGACTTTTGAGAGTTCTCTGAACTGCAAGGAGCTCAAACCAGTCAATCCTAAAGGAAATCAATTCTGAATGTTCTTTGGAAGGACTGAAGCTGAAGCTCCAGTACTTTGGCTGCCTGATGCAAAGAGCTGACTCACTGCAAAAGGCCCTGATGCTGGGAAAGACTAAAAGCAAGAGGACAAGTGTACAACAAAGGATGAGACAGTCGGATGGCATCACAGACTCAATGGACATGAGTTTGAGAAAACTCTAGGAGAGTGAAGGACAGGAAAGCTAGGAATGCTGCAGTTTATAGGGTCACAAAGAGTTGAACACAATTTAGTGACTGAACAACAACAATACCATTCCTCCTCCTCCCAAGCAGACTAGCCAGTACAGAGTAAGCATTTAATACATGTTTATTACATGAATGACTGAATTAATGAAACGTATCTTGTCTCCATGCTTCTTAAGATTCTTATTACAACCATCTTAATGGATAAATCTAGTCACTAAGGAAAGCTGAGCGCTGAAGAATTGATGCTTTTGAACTGTGGTATTGGAGAAGACTCTTGAGGGTCCCTTTTTCTGCAAGGAGATCCAACCAGTCCATCCTAAAGGGGATCAGTCCTGGGTGTTCATTGGAAGGACTGATGTTGAAGCTGAAACTCAAATATTTTGGCCACCTGATGTGAAGAGATGACTCATTGGAAAAGACCCTGATGCTGGCAAAGATTGAGGGCAGGAGGAGAAGGGGATGACAGAGGATGAGATGGTTGGATGGTATCACTGACTCAATGGACATGGGTTTGGGTGGACTCTAGGAGTTGGTGATGGACAGGGAGGCCTAGCATGCTGCAGTTCATGGGGTCGCAGAGTCAGACATGACTGAGTGACTGAACTGAAGTCACTAATAATTCTCTGCTCGATTAAAGAGGTTAAAAACTACTGATGTCTCCATCCCTCATGTACCCTACCAAAAGACTTTGTTTTAATTATTATGGAATGTGGTCAAGGCATCAGGATTTTTTTTTTTAAATTCCTCAGGTGATTTTTAACGTGAAGTCAAAGCTAAGAACTATGACCTAGAATGATCTCTAAGTCAATATTAAGATTAGTTTAAAAATAACAGTAATCAGACTTTGTTTTAAAATAACAAAATGACAGTATCTGGAATTTGTTTTCAAACAGCAAGAATAATAGGAGGAGAAGGGGATGACAGAGGATGAGATGGTTGGATGGCATCACTGACTAGATGGACGTGAGTCTGAGTGAACTCCAGGAGTTGGTGATGGACAGGGAGGCCTGGAGTGCTGCGATTCATGGGGTAGCAAAGAGTCAGACACGACTGAGCGACTGAACTGAACTGAACTGAACCACCTCTACAGGACACTGCTAAAAAATATCTCTGGTTTAGGTGTACTGAACTGGCTGATTGAGATTACCATTTCCATACAGAAAGAAGAGAAATATACTTACAAAGTGAGTGTTTATAAAGCAGTGACAAGGGCAAACATTTCTATTAATCAGAATACACACAAATTTCCCCTAATATCTTACTTAGATCCTTCCCCAGTTCCACAAATGACATACTAAAGTATCACTTTTATAGATGAAAATCTCACAGGCCTCTGTCTCAGATAACAATAGTATTTTGGGATTCCATACAAGATTTATTTGCTTGGCTGGACAGTTTCTCAGAGCCACATTCTGGTTCTTTAATGAAAATGCTATTCCTGGCATATCAATCCTTAGTGCCAACTATTTGAATAGATTTTTAATGTACTTCTAATATGATGTTAATACATTCTCACTTAGCACCCTTTTGAGAAATGTCAAACACTTTGATCATCTGGTCCAGAACTTTCAAACCAGTGCTCTCAGATATGTAAAATGTACTATATTCAAAAAGAAAAAAAAAAAAAAAAAAGGAAAAAAGACACTATGGCTCTTGATATCTTATATTTAGCTGGACCTCAGGTTTCATTGATGAGGGTATTAATGCTAAGTTGAAAGAGGGGGATAGGGAGAAAATTTAAAGTTAAATTCCCTTGAGGAAAGTAAAGAGATTTCTCCCTGTGAAGTCAACATGATAATCTCATCATTTTAAAATCCACTTCTACAAATATGATCAGGGTCCCATGAAAGGACCAATCTTACAGTAATGGAAATAGCCCCCAAAATATAAAAAGGATGAAGGACAACATGTCTAGGATGAAAAATGAAAACAAAAAATATATGGAGAAATGAAATTTTAATTTAGAAAAAATTTCCCAGAGTGTAGAGATGGCTTAAAAATTCCAAATGTCAAAATATGTCTTATAATTCAGAAATGACTAAATAAGTCAATTATTACACATACATGTGCATCAGTCAGTTCAGGCACTCGGTCATGTCCAACTCTTTGCAACCCCATGAATTGTAGCAACCAGGCCTCCCTGTCCATCAGCAACTCCTGGAGTTCACTCAAACTCATGTCCATCGAGTCGGTGATGCAATCCAGCCATCTCATACTCTGTCGTCCCCTTCTCCTCCTGCCCCTAATCCCTCCCAGCATCAGAGTCTTTTCCAATGAGTTAACTAATCTCATGAGGTGGTCAAAATATTGGAGTTTCAGCTTTAGCATCATTCGATCCAAAGAACACCCAGGACTGATCTCTTTTAGGATGGACTGGTTGGATCTCCTTGCATTCCAAGGGACTCTCAAGAGTCTTCTCCAACATCACAGTTCAAAAGCGTCAATTCTACAGTGCTCAGCTTTCTTCACAGTCCAACTCTCACATCCATACATGACTCCTGGAAAAACCATAGCCTTGACTAGGCGGACCTTAGTTGGCAAAGTAATGTCTTTACTTTTTAATATGCTGTCTAGTTTGGTCATAACTTTCCTTCCAAGGAGTAAAAGTCTTTTAATTTCATGGCTGCAATCACCATCTGCAGTGATTTTGGAGTCCACCCCCCCAAAAAAAACATAAAGTCTGACACTGTTTCCACTGTTTATCCATCTATTTGCCATGAAGTGATGGGGCCAGATGCCATGATCTTCGTTTTCTCAATGTTGAGCTTTAAGCCAGCTTTTTCACGCTCCTCTTTCACTTTCACCAAGAGGCTTTTTAGTTCCTCTTCTCTTTCTGCCATAAGGGTGGTGTCATCTGCATATCTGAGGTTATTGATATATTTCCTGGCAATCTTGATTCCAGCTTGTGCTTCCTCCAGCCCGGCATTTCTCATGATGTACTCTGCACATAAGTTAAATAAGCAGGGTGACAATATACAGCCTTGATGTACTCCTTTTCCTATTTGGAACCAGTCTGTTGTTCCATGTCCAGTTCTAACTGTTGCTTCCTGACCTGCATACAGGTTTCTCTAGAGGCAGGTCAGGTGGTCTGGGTTTCCCATCTCTTTCAGAATTTTCCACAGTTTATTGGGATCCACACAGTCAAAGGCTTTGGCATAGTCAATAAAGAAGAAATAGATGTTTTTCTGGAACTCTCTTGCTTTTTCCATGATCCAGTGGATGTTAGCAACTAGACCTCTGGTTCCTCTGCCTTTTCTAAAACCAGCTAGAACATAAGGAAGTTCATGGTTCACGTACTGCTGAATCCTGGCTTGGAGAATTTTGAGCATCCCTTTATTAGCATGTGAGATGAGTGCAATTGTGTGGTAGTTTGAGCATTCTTTGGCATTGCCTTTCTTTGGGATTGGAATGAAAACTGACCTTTTCCAGTCCTGTGGCCACTGCTGAGTTTTCAAATTTGTTGGCATATTGAGTGCCACACTTTCACAGCATCATCTTTCAGGATTTGAAATAGCTCCAC